>NC_056744.1:564727485-564875077 GCF_019279795.1 Protopterus annectens | reverse complement strand
TCCTTCTTTTTTCCCTATATATATATATATATATATATATATATATATATATATATATATATATATATATATATATATATATAGCATACACCTTTCATTGGGTACATGCCAGTTTGTCCTATTTCCATACATTCCTCCCTTTTGTGTTTTAACCTGTCTGAATACACAACTGACGTTTGTACATCTCAGGTAGCTTAGTGGTAGGTTATTGTGAAGATTGAGTACATGGTTGCGTGTTTTAATCCTGGCAGTGTTCATTTTACCTCTCAGAGCAGGCACTGGTAGTGCAAGGGTGATTAACGCATATTTCAGCAGTTGTGTGTTCCAAATGTTTATTATTCTGTGGAATACTACCTACATATGCAAGCTGTGGTTAAGGTATACTATGTAACATGTAAATCATCTCTGACTTTATTGGGATTTGAACCAGGACTGCACAGATATTATGCAAATGCTGTAACCATTACACTATTGACATTAGCATTCCTTCTGCCTATTTCCTATGTCCATGTATCCTATGTGTAAGCTTGGCTACACAACAGGTGGAGCCACCCACAACCAGTGAGCTTCTCGAAATACCGACATGACACATGAATTGAGTGACTATACATTAACATCCTAACTACATTTGGCATAGCCACTCACTGACACACTTCAGGGGAAACCTTGATGTGTGACTGGCCAACAGTATATACACCCCTGGGATCATGTGTCCCAGACACATACAGCCAGGGTGTGGGGGAGCCACTCCAGTTCTACAGCTGCAAGACTTGTTGGGGAAATTGAATGCTGTTGGTTTGTCATGTTAAAATGCCCTTTTGAGATTACTATGTGCCCCTATCACCCTACAGCACACCAGTCTTCAACAGCTTCCAGCAACTCTGCCTGGAATCACTTCATTGGCCATGCTTGACAGAGGCTCAGTTACTTCATCAGTGGTGCAGGTAAAGCCACCACACTGTAGCTATGCTTCTAAATGCCTTTGGGCAGATAGCCTACTACCTATCTGTGAACCTCTACAGTGCAGGCCATCTCCAACATCATATGTGATTATACATAGTTTTCTGATCACAATATACAGTGTAAATTCACCATGTAGTCAGACAACAGTTAAGTACAGCAATAGCATACAGGCTACTGATACATAATCACACCAAAAGCCTATCTAGGAAGCTAGTGGACATGTATAAGTTTCAGGCTTTGTACTGCTTAACAGTAGGTTACCTACAGGAAAGATGAGACACAAGCACAGATGGGATACATGCTTGCAACAATGCCATACCAACTTGCATGTGTCAGCCTAAGGCTTTGGAATGCTGGGCAAGGCTATTGGCACCCCCATGGTGCTGTTTTAGGCAGGTCTCAGAGGTGAATCTCACCTCCATGAACTGCACAATAGCAGAACCAATGAGGGTTAGACTACTCAACACCAGGGGTAGTACTCACAACATACACACAGTCACAGCTCCCCTCAGTATCGACAGCATCTACATCTGTTCTGTGACTGGGACCTGTATAAGGCTCCTGTGAGCACACCGGCACTACCAGACTACAACCCATAACACACATTTCAGCCACTGTACATGGAATGGCACAGGCATGGAGTGGGTGTATCCATATTCATCGGGGATACCTACACCTCCAAGTTAGTGGGGCAGCATGATACCTCTGTGATCATCCATGTGCAGCTAACATGAGCCATGACTGCAATGCAAACTGTGAGCTGCTACAGATAACCCTCCATGACCCAGAAGCACCACTACAACTATCTGGAGACAGTGGTAAACATGACAGTCCTACCAGACATCCTGTTATTGGTCAGTGTCGGCTACCCTACACTTAACTGGATAACCTACTTGAGTATTCACTTCCAGACCCAGCACTTCCTGGGATTTATCACCTCATATGGCCTGTATCAGTTGGTAGACGGACTAACGAGAGGTGAAAACATACTAGAAGTGGTAATCACTGACATGTGCAACAGGTGCACTACAGCAGAGGTAAACCGGTCACTGTTTAGAGCTGACCATGAACTATTCACTGATGATTTCTACTCCCAACCATCTCCCCC
This sequence comes from Protopterus annectens, assembly GCF_019279795.1. Taxonomy (NCBI): domain Eukaryota; kingdom Metazoa; phylum Chordata; order Ceratodontiformes; family Protopteridae; genus Protopterus; species Protopterus annectens. The sequence goes on along the minus strand of NC_056744.1, from coordinate 564,873,006 downwards.
ACCCAAGGAACACACATTGAATACCTTTCCTACAGCTAAATTCACAGGACTAATGACAGAGGTTGGAGGGTTCACAGCCCCCACGCTCAGGGATGACACTGCTCAAGATACAGGCAGAATTACGAATGCACTCTATAAGCACCTACAAAGATGTATGGGTCGTGCCATCAATGGTAAACCAGGAATAGCTACTCATACACAAGGACACCAGTCTGCTGAATCCCTGCATTATACAGGCCATACAACAGAAGTAGTACAGTAGTTCAGAACAACAGCAAATCCCAAGACATGCAGACGTCCATGACCAGTATCAGCAAAATACTTATGATACTTATATAATCATCCAAGGCTGACATCCACAGGTAAATAGGCATGGATTCGGAATATGACCACAAAGGGTTCTTTGGCTATGTCAAGGATGTAAGCAGTAACACACAGATTTGCACTGTGCTGGTGCAATATTGAACAGAATATACTGACCCTACTGATACCACCAACACACTTGATGATACATTTGGAGCAAGCTTCACCCCCTACTGGGCCCACAACAATACCCAAAACATACAGTATCCCAGACATCTGAGGCATACAGGTGGTAATGGCCCTTTCAAATGGCATGACAGAGCATCAGTGGAGGCAGATGGTGTCCCAGACTGCATCCTGCAGACACTACAAGACAAAGTGACCACCCGCCTAATATAGCAAATCAGCATAAGCCTCTACACAGGCTACATGGCCATTCACTGGTGCATGGCAGCATCTATTATACTCCACCAAGGTGGTGACACAACTGACCATGGTAACTACCACCCCATAGGCCTGAGTAGCCTGATCTACATGGCTATGGAGCGCATCCTCATGGCACTTATTAACATAGACAATGGTAACCTCTAGACACTTGAACCAACCCAGGTCCCCTTGATTGAGTGCAGATTATGCCTACTGAACCAGTTTGACATCTTACAGCCACCTAGACTTTGGGTGTGGGGTGTGGTAGTTCACACATACTACCTGGACCTCGCCAAGGGTTTTGACACCATTCCCCAGTCAGGTATTATTTCTACACTCACCAGCCGGTACATACACCCATACATCACAGGTTCGTTTGCCAACAGGCTTACACACAGAACCCACATGGTAAGCCTAGCAGCCTCCAGGTCCAACTCCTGACAAGTCACAACTGTTGTCCCACAGGACTCAGTCCTGGGACCCCTACTGTTTGCCATATACTTCTCAGAGGTACGGGCTAATACAGGTGGACTACAGCAGGCTGTATTTGTTGATTGCTGCAGACTGGGAGCCATAACTGACAGTCCAGCTGTCACAGACGTCCTTCAAGGGGCCTTACATAGATGAACACAGGGTGTTAGAGTGATGGCCTCCAGCTAAAGGCCACATAATGCATGGTCATTCCATTTTGGGAAACTACACACACATATGTTAACACATGAGTGGCAGACAGTATAATTCAGATAACGTAATGTGTATGTGGGGACTACATTACATAGTGATCTCTCCTTTGACAGTCATATGTGCGAAGTAGTTCAGACATCTATCTATGTAGACCATCTGATTACTTAAGGGTTCACATCTAAATAAACTTATGTTATTGTGCCCCTTTACTCATCAGTCATCAAGCCCATCATCGAGTATGATAACACATTTTGGATGTACCTCAGAAGACACATCTGACAGCTGGAAGGGCCACGAATGTACCTCGCATAGAGGGATAATGCCCTCAGACATGTGTCCTATGCTGCCAAATTGCATAAACTCATGCATTACTCAGTGGCATCTTGTTTACTCAGAGATGATATTTGTTGGCCAACAAAGCCGTGTCCAAGTCAGGCTTTTTTAGATTCATAGATTCATACTAAGCTAACTGCCCTTGTGAGCCATTTTTTAAGCTTAGCCAATTATCCCTTGTGAGACTCAAACCCTGCACCTTGTGTTTGTAAGGCAAACACCTTAACCTTTAGGCCACCCTCCCAACCCAATGGATATGCTCTACCTATGGGCATCCATGTCACAGTGAGCCACACACTGTAATGAGCTACACCTTGCCACAACCATAACTGGAAGATGCTGGAGTGACAGATTCCTGTCATGGGTACTCCTCATTATTTGGAACTACATCCCTGATTACATTATATGGAACCCCTCACTAACACTCCAGGGAATACTTGCAGATTGGGTGGGGAACAGTGGATACACCCCAGGGATCCTGCAATTGGCTCTGCTCCACATAGGGACAGTTAGTTCATCAATGGGGTGGTGACAGCAGACACATTTTGGCTATGCTTATCACTGGCCTCTGGCAGTTAGGCATGTACCTACCTATGTATCTATGAACCTATACGTATCGACACATGCTGATAACTTAATTTACTGTTCAGGTATTGACTTACCTTGTGCCAATGGCAGTTGTGTGTACAATAGTTGAGGGCTGCCTATGTAGGATGTACACAGTAGACCACCTATACATGACAATTTACAGGTGGTCATGTGTGTGTGCCATCAATGTTTGCTGTGTGTGCAGGTGGAGAAGCGTGTCAGTCCATAGATGCCTACACTGTCACTGTGTGTGCTATACGTTCCCTCTTTGCCAAGGCATGGTCATACTGGGCACACCTCCGTCTGCCTACTGGGGCTGGCACAGGGTGTTCATGGTCTGAGTCCCTCTGTGCCTGTGGGGCCCTTGGCAATGGTGGTGGGTTGTGAGGGCCTTCACCATTCTGTCCATGCTGCAGCTGTTTTAGCAGGTTCATATTGTGTAGCATGGCACATGTGCCTGGAGAGTACTGCAAGGCTCCACCAGATATGTCCAAGCAACAGAACCATGATTTCAGCATCCCAAACACATGCTCTATGATGATAATGATTTCTGCATGTGCCTCATTATGGTGTTTTTGCGTGGCTGTGTGTGCATTTCTGATGGGAGTCATCATCCACGGTTCCAGTGCATAGCCAGCATACCCCACCAGGTGGCCATATGGGATGTCCCCCGTGGTAAATACCTAATACCGCTGTGAGGCATGCCAGATGTGGGAGTCTTGATAGCTTCCAGGGCTGCCAGCACACACATCCATGATAATGCCCTGGGCATTGCACACGACCTGGCAGTTGATGGAGGGGTATCCTTTGCAGTTTATGTAGTGCCTACCCTACTCAATGGGTGGTGCCTTGATGTGTATGTGCGTGCAGTCTATTGCACCCAGTACCTCCGGGTAGTCTGCCACATGGTGGAAGAGATGCATATTGCAGGCCAACTCCTCCTGAGTTTGGGGGAAGTATATGTGCTCATTGCATGTGCTAACATGGCATCCAGGAAGTGGTGGAGTACCCTGGATGCTGATGCCTGTGAGATCCCCATGATATCCCCAGTTGGCCTTTGAAAGGTACCTGTGGCTAGTATTCTCAAGCTTCAAGCTTGCACATACCTTCGTGTCCACTGCGATGGGTTCCCCCTGTTATTTCTTGCTCTGAGGCGTGGCCGGCACAGCTCAACAAGTTGCTGTATGGTGTCCCTGTCCACCCTGTAATGCTCTACTATCTCCAGATCATGTCGCCCCTGGCAGATTTCCCTGGGTCTGAACAGTCTTCTCCTCCTCTTCCGGTGTCTGAGATGGTTGTCAGCATCATCCTCCACACCACCACCAGTCTCCAACACATGCTGATGAATCAAAGCTATGGCAGCCCCTAACATGTACATATTAATAGCTCCCCGTCTGTATACACCAATGGTGCAGAGTGTCTAGGAATACACAAGTGTATGTGTGGGGCTTCCACACTTTATACTATTGTGCAATGGCTGCTGCTGGTGTAATTGGGTGTGTATGTGCAATTCCAGCTGCAGGGTATCTTAATTATGGGTTTTACAGCAGGTACTGCTATTGTGGGGCCTTTGGTGTTGACTTACGTTTGGCTGCTGTGATTCATCTATTGCCCTTTACATCACTTTTCAACCCGATTCCCCTCCCATTGTCAGGCATACATCCAGCTGCCTGCTTTCTTTTTTTGTACTTTCCCAACCCAGGATTGTGTTGCAAAATGTGTTATGTAGCTGATCTACTGCAAGTTTGCTTTGTTCTGCTGTGACAGTTCTCTTTTCTTTGCAGTACGGCACCTCCCCTTTCCTATTCTGCAGGTAGCTGCTAGCAGCCTTGTTAGCTGTTGTCAATGGCCCACTGTGAGTTCCTAGGTGTTAATTACTCATTTGTACTCAAATTACCATGCTGCAGCATTTCCTTATTGTCTTCCTGTATCCTTCCTGTTTCAGCTGTGGTGCTCACTGCGCACAGCCGTTTACCGAGTTTTGAGCGTGTTTTTATCCACGTTCACATGCACTTTCGGTTACCTTGTGTGCTCTCAGCTAAGCAAAGCTATGGCTACTTCCACACCCCTATCCTGTGGCTTTGCTTAGCAACAGGCAACCCGGATTAGCAATGCTCCAATGTGCTTACAGCTAAGGTGGTGCACCCCTCTCTTGATGTCATGTTTATCTCCAGGCCACACCTCGGTGTTGTACCGCTATGCTGTGTGGTACATCCTTATGCCGGTGAGGATTTTGCAATTCAGAATTACTTGACTCATTTGCATGGCATTGACTACTAATTCCTAGTTACCACGCAGAACACTGTCACAGACCCTTAGCAAACCTTGCACCATGGTTGGGTGTAGCATGCGTGCCATTGACTATTATGGGGAATTCATGGAATGATGTTTCTGATAAAGGTCACGAATTAAATGTGATTGAAAGCGCTAAACACATTGCATCCGTTTGGTCTTTGGTGAACTGAAGAACTGTTTTTAAGTTTTTGGTTTTCAGTGTTCGTTCGTGTATTTGAATTCATGGAATGTGTTACTTTGCAGTTTTACGACATATAAATATATTTTCATTGTGATCCCATTTGTGCACTGATGCACTGCGGTTTTACTTTGCGTTAGTGTGGCCATGACATTAAATGTTATTTTGTATGTGTTGTGCATTTTTTTTATGCCATTGGCTATATATTTAGCCATTGGCATATATTAACATTATAATATGTTAGTTTGGTCTGCTTTCATGGCTCTGATTTTATGTTTGAAAAAAATGTAAACCGTTTTTTTTTTTTTTTATTTACATTTCTGCATGCTTACGCTATGCCTGCACCACTTCATGAATCACTATATACCTTAATTTGCATGTTACACTGCTGTGCATGGGGTAATTAGCATACATGCACCGGGAGCTGTGCAGCTCTGGCGTACATTGGTAGTGCACGTGGAAACAGCTCGTACCTGAATCGCTCGGTGGCCATATTTGGCGTTAGATCACCAGTGCTACACCTGTGCCTGGCGCAAGCTTCATGAATCCTAAGGACTGTTTGTACATGTGTGTTTTGTGCTGTTTTCCAAAGTGAATTTGTGCTCGCTGCTGTTGCTAATGTAGGAACACAGGTGGAGTGCGCTGTCAGAGACATGGCAGAACAAACTTCTACTAATTGAAGGCTGTAGTGATGTTATGGAGTGCAGCCTCATGTTTCTGCAATAATTACAGATCTCCAGTAATATACATCTCCTTATTGTAATTCTGAGACTGAAGACTGTATGTATAGGAATTAAAAAAAAAAACTGAATAGTAAATGTCAATCACTGATCTCTGTCAAAGTTGCTTGTGCAGGGAGTTAAGCCCCCAGCAGCCTTAGGTTTTATGTATAGTAACTGCCCTGGAGAAAAAGGAATAGTCTGAGACACAGCAGTTGTGCATATAATACATGTAAGTTAGTATTTTTAGTTATTCAGTGTCACTATTATCAGTATATTCTATTAATATCTAAACACCCATTAGTCTGCCAGGTAAAGGCCTAACATATACCACATGCATGAACATCATGTCACATGATCCTCTTAGTAACATGGATGATGATGTACCTGCCATCACACCAAGTTTGTATAACAAGAATCAACAGCCATCATCAAAATAATTTTACTCTCCATTTCTGAATAGCTAATTTCAGGGAGAAAGACATTGATGTTGCAAAGATATTTTCTAATATAAACAAGCAAATACCATGTGTTGTGCAACAGTTATTAGGTAAAACAGACAGAATTTTTCATTTTATCTCCTGTTCCCTTAATATTTTGTTTGAATATGTTTTATCATTAGTTTAGCTTGTTTTGTGATAACCTTATATGATACTCACCTAGTGGATGATAATGTAGAAAATTCATTGGGAAATAATTTTAAGGCAGAGAAGCATAGACTCTGGCTATCACATTCTAGAGATCAATAATTAATTTCCTGTCAGGTCACTTAAAACAGCAAGCTGATGTAGGGAAAGTGAAACAGCTGAGTCTGGAGTGGTTTAGCACCAGATAACTCTTTCATCTGCAGAGCTCTACTGGTTAGAGATTGTTTTCTTTTTCCGAAGACACTTCACATTGGCTGACTGTAAACTGCATATACCTTTAAATGTATAAATAAAATCATATGCTGCTTAAACAACACTTGAGCTTATAACTGAGGTATAGCTAAGATTTTTGAAACTGTATATCAGCTTCCATAATGCATACCCTTTCCCCAGACGTATACCTCCCCAACATAAGATGTGCAGACTTAAGGAAAACAGATAAATTATTTTCCAACAGTGTACACCATAGCATGCATAATAAGTGTCTGGATACACTATAGGAGCATAGGTTATATATTACATTGAACCTGTACCATAGCATGCATAATATGTGCTTGGCTATGCCTATGGGAGTATAGGTTACATATTACATTAAACCTACGACATAGCGTGCATAATATGTGCCTGGCTACACCTATGGGAGTGTAGATTATATATTACATTAAACTGTCCCTAATTTGTCTTAGCTTCACACTATCAGGAAGTTGACATCAGCAGAAGTGACAGGGATATCATACCAACTGTGCAAAAAATGAATGCTAGAACAATACCTCTTGTTCAAAGGATTGTCTTGCTTGTGCTTTGCCTTTGTTCTGAAGTGAATCAGCTTCAGTGCTGATTTTGCTGTGCTCAGGGTGTGGAGTATATTGAAAGGTTTTCTGTCACAGAAAACTGATATTTTGAAAGCCATTTAAATCATAATTTTGAAGACCCAGGGTCTGAAGGAGCTGTTTTAGATCATTTGCCATATATATCCCCTTGTGAGTTGTACAGCTTCCAAAAGTCCTTTATGAAGGCATTTAGCTGTGTTATAGGAGATAGGACATAGTACAAGGTCTGTGCACACAGGTCACTGTTTAAAACATTTAAATAGTGGCAGTAAGCATCTGAAAGAGGAAGGGCTGTGGTCATTTGGAAGCACCCATTTAGCTCCTGATGTTGAATATGTACAATATCCAAGTCAGATAAAAGGCTATAAATTTAGAAGCATTCAGACTGCTTCCCCTGGATTAGAGATGTGTATCCACTTATGCAGATCCACTGTAAGCACGTATGCCTGCAAATCTTCTTTTTGGAAAGTTTTAGTGTTCATAACCACATTGGGGATGCATGCCAGTCTCACAAGGCTTTCTTGTCACAAGTTTCTGGCATAATTAGTTGATGATGGAAGTTTGAACAATTGATGTAACAGTAATAAGCGGCAATACTGAATGCTGTTGTGTATGCATGCTGGGTGCAGTGGAGTATTGTTTCCTCTGACTATTAACAGCAGTGGCTTGGATCTTCTCACTAGCCCTGACACATTCATAATAATGGCATAACCATGATTTCTGGAAAATAGCTAGAAACATTGAAAGTTGCAACTTCTTCAAACAAGCTGCCAAAACTGTGCAACTGTGTTAGATGCAAATTTTGGTGATCTGACTTCATCTATCTGCAGGCAGAGTGTATGTCAGTTATTGCATCAATCATGGTGATTTCACTTTTACTGTGGACACCAAGGATTTGGAGAGGATAGGTGATAGTCAGTTAACAGAAGAATATTAGACAAGTGAACACTCAAATGCTAGTGTGAGCAAAGAAACTGCATAACCAAACTGATGAAGCAAGAAATCCTTTCATGAATCTGGGGACAGGCTAGAAGAAAGCCTATGTGAAAACATAGTTGTGGGCGGGGGGGGGTCATCAAAGTAACAGTAAGATACGTACACTCACAATAAACTTACCATGCCATAACTGTGCTAATCAGACTTTCATACCGCATATTAAACTGTAATCACTAGATGTGTGAAACTATGTAAAATTCATCTTTGCCATATTTGATATTTGTTGTAAACAGCAGTTTACTTTAGACCCTCTGATCTTTTTCGGTAAATACAAACTGTGAGTGCACTAATCCCACTTTTTGTATATACATTCCTGTTAGTGGCACTATTTATATCATTTCAGTGCTGAACTAACTTTGTTTTATGTGCAATTTCTATGTGGAGCTTTGCTTCCAGGGCCTCTGCTGAAACAGAATATTTTTCCCACTTGGACTTTTATAGTACACAAAGACAAAATAAATAAATACAATAAAATAATTTCAGGTCAGTTGCTTAAGCTCTGGAGAATGAAGATGGAGAACAGGCTGAAGTGTTTCAAAATAGAAGAAAGGATGAAACATCTTCAGATGGAACACAGAAGGAGGCTGTTGGTAGGAGGAATTACAGAAAGATTGGGAGGGTGGCCTAATGGTTAAGGTGTTTGCCTTACAAACACAAGGTGCAGGGTTTGAGTCTCACAAGGGATAATTGGCTAAGCTTAAAATGGCTCGCAAGGGCAGTTAGCTTAGTAAAAATCTATGAATCTATGAAAGAGATAAGGAAGAAGTGATACTGCGAAGAGGTCATAAAAGCATACTTAATGCTCCATTATGTAGAGGTGAACTGTCAGGTAGAATCTATATTATACAACCTGGCTGTAGTACCCAGCTAAATACTGACACCAGCTCCAGTAAAAACAAACAATTTTAATTAAAAAATAATAAATAAAGAGCACATGTAAAATACATGAGTTAAGGGCTTTCATTCCTCTAACCTTAACAATAGAACGTCATCAGAACTAAAATCTAAGACATTCAAACACCAGTTAATATCAAAATTAACCATGTGATGCAATAATTGATGTAATCATAGGATCAATTCCCTAATTCACTGTGAGCATCTAAAAAAGATTTAAAAAAAAAACATTTATTATAAAAGTAAAATCATGTCCATGTCACCAATATGGCATCCCTAAAAACAGTTTGACAAAACACTATTCAAAATGCCACTATATAAAACACTGAAATTAAACATAATACTGTTTGAGTTTCAAGCCTCATTAAGGCCAAGAGAATTCAAGGCATTTAATCTTGACTGCCATATTAACTCTTTTCTATCCAAATGTTCTTTCATAAACATCACCCTAGGGCCTTGTACTACTTGCTCGATAATAACAAACCCAACATTGTCCTCACTATTGCCCAATACATGCTTACTCAGGGCATTAGTTCATTTCCTTTTCTTAATATCTTAATATCTAGCAAGTGTTCATACACAATTTCTTTTAACTTCCTTAAAGTCTTCTAACGTAGAATGCTTTACATGAATCACAAATTGCCAAGTAAACCACTTGCTTTGATTCACATGTAAAATGCCCATTAATTGAGTATTTAATACCATTAATAAAAAAATTGTCAGTCTTCTTAACATAAGGGCATTTTAAACAATTACAACATTTAAATATACCTGATTTACTAAAACTCAACACATTATTCGTTAATAGCCAAGTATTGCCACTGCTCTTATTGGATTTTAGCAACTTTTTAAAAGATCTATCCTTCTTGTACACAAAGTGTGGTCGGTTACCCACTTTGTCTAAAACGCCACCATCAAGCCTGAAAAAATTCCAGTTTTATGTACCCTATTCTCCAGGACTCCACTGTCCAAAGTATAAGTAGTTATAAATAATTTATTATTATTTACACGACTCTTTAGAGTATTGAATGAACCAGCATTCCCCAATGCTAAAAGTGGAACAAATTAACCATTGTTTCTCTTGTTCCATACTTCATCCCTAATTTTAGAAACAAACTCTTTAGGGTAACCCCTTTGCCACAGCATTTCAGCTAGAAGGTCACATTCTTTGGAAAAGGTATTCATATTTGAGGCCATTCTAGCCAGCCGTACAAGTTGAACTTTTACTATGGCTTTCTTCTGGTGAATTGGGTGCCAGCTAGAAAAATGTAAATAAGAATTTGAGAACATAGGTTTCCTATGTATGTTCTAAACATACCTATGGGTCTCACTATCTTTAGATAATTCAACATCAAAGTAAACAATTCTTTCAAAACTTACTGTATAGGTGACCTTCAAGAAGACAACTGTGTGGTTTATATAATTGATAAACTTATTCAATTCATCCATTGTGTCCTTCCATACAATAAAGAATCACTACTAAGCCTATTCAATCTCAGCCTCTCCACTGGATTTATGCCAAAGGAATGGAGAACTGTAGTAGTCCTCCTGCTCCACTAGGGGGATCCACTGATGATACAGGAAACCATAGACCTTTAAGTTTCAGTCACCAGCCTTAAATGCAAAGCAATGAAATGCATCATTATAAAACTTATTAACAAGGATATAGGTTGTCTATAATTTCTGGATCCATTCCAGTTTGGGTTTATTAAAGGTAAGTCCTGCCTCCTGAACCTGATGCGCTTCATAGAGCAGATCATTGAATCACTTCACATCAAGTCAGATGAAATCAATCAATTCACACTGCCTACCTGGACCTGGACAAGGGCTATGATACCATCCCACAGACTGGAATTATTGGTAAACTAATCAAACTAAATGTAAACCCCTTATATTACCCATCGGATAGCAAAGTGGTTAATGGGCAGAACCCAGTCTATTAGTGTAAGAGGCATGCTGTCTTTGAAAAGAGTATTTACTAGTGGTGTCCCCCAGGAATCAGTTCTAGGGCCTGTTCTCTTTGGTATTTACTTCTTTGATGTCAAGGCTGACCTCAAGGCCCTACAGCTAACCAGGTATGCAGATGACTGCAACTTGGAGCTGTTGCTAACTTCCCATCTGACTTCCAGATTCCTTGGGAAGGGTAATACACACCAGTAAATGGGGCCAGGACCACAGCCTAAAAATAACTATCATGAAATGCAGCACTGTGTCCGTTAGCAAAACTGGGCACCTATGCACCTACCACATGGGTGACACCCCTTGGAAAGCTGACTCAGTCATTAAGGACCTGTAAAATCTGGAAAGAGTTAATAGAGTGTCATTTTAACTGACTATGGCAAAACAACACTTGCTAAACCTCTCTTTCTGGAATGTTATCGTAACCTGAAAAAATATTTTCTTATATTTCCTATAAATTTTAGAGATGGTGATTAAGCATCGCAGATTATACAAGAATAATTTTATTTGTGGTATCTAAATATTTTAAACTGACTTCTAAAACAGAACAGAAAAAAATTCCTCCAGATTTAGAAAAGAAGGCTGGAAAGTAATGACGCCAGTCTGTATATGGAAAATGACGCTTATCTTCATTGTTGTGGTCAGATTATATATAAGGGAGCAGTTACCCAAAGGACCAATGTAAGTAACTGACAGAAGACCTCTATTATAAAAGTAACTGATATTCACCAGTAAGTGGCTGTTATGGTGCAAGCAACTCAAAAAAAGAGGCAAGTAAACCTGTAAGGGTGATGCATGATAAAGTCCCAACTACAACCCAGGCTACCTGACTTTGATTAGTGGCTCAGTCATTTGACAGCATGGACAGTGAGAATGGGTATGACCATGGGGGGAGGTGGTCCCAGCAAGTTCATGCTGCTGTTACTTTGCTGACACACCCTGTACTGGAAGCTTATGCACTGGGTATGTGGATGTGGCTGTCCAAACCAATGATGGTAACATTTGCTAGTGCATGAAGTAGCATGCACATTATTTATTTATTTATTTATTTTACATTTGTTAGCTGGGATAGTCCACTGGACACAGGTCCATTTTCAGTGGAGGCCCGGGGAGAAAAAACTACAAAGTTTACAAAGTATATTTAGATACAAAATGCAGTGAGTCTTAATTAATAGCAGTATATTCATACACATCAGTCACAATTAGTGAAAACAGACAAGTCTTACAGTAATAGTTTCACTAGTATATATATATATATATATATATATATATATATATATATATATATATATATATATAAAATGTCCTCAGTCATTGCTGGATGGAGTCTTGTGTAAACCAACAACTTCTTAAAGGTTATTAGGGTCTAAACCATAACAATCTATTTTATTATATTGTATGTATTTCAACAGTAATAGAATATACAGACCTATCTGTTCCTCTTGATATGTGAGATAGTTAAGGTGGTGTAGGGTCTAACATAGTGGAGGGTCTAGCCTGGTGAAGTGCAAGAGCATAGCCAGTTATTAGTGTTACATAAGGACAAAAGGGTATAGGCGACATTGTGGTGACACAAGTGATCACTTGGCAACCAGAGAAGGAAAAAGAAACTCATAGTCGGGATGCTGACAAGGGCACAAGTAACTCCAATATCTGCCTATATGATGCCTGCCTAGGGTTGGCTCTCACCACCATTTGAGAAAGAGTGAGTGTCTAGTAGGGGGGTCATGATTATCAGCAGGTAGAAACAGAGAAGAAGTGTAGAATTAAAAAAAAAAAAAAAAGAAGAAAGAGGGTGGTGTACATTAGGATACAAGGTTTTCCATTGTAAAAGAGGCAATGCAGATCACATTAGTAGATTTCACTGTTCAAGATGGGAATTGCTGATTTCCAGACAAGTCAGGATGATGAAGTAATAATGCATATTTGAAACTAAGTTTACTGCAGAGATTGATTGAGGAAAATATCTAGTAGGGGTGGTGACAGAGAAGTACCACCTGGGGTCTGAGGGTTGTTATGAGGTGTGGGTTACATTCTGCAGTAGACACAAGGCTCTGCTCCAGGTAAACGAAAGGTAATGCACTGAAAAAAGATGCTGACTGCAGTAGTGACCAGGATGTTCTCCATGCAGAAGGAATGTACTGCATCAGACACAAGCATATCAATCCTTTCAGTTTTTTATGGAAAACACTGCAGTTAGATGGCTGGAGATAGACATTTTTATTTGTCAGTACCCATAGTCTTTTTGAAACAAAAAGACAACATTGTTTGATGATATCTGTGCAAATCGCTTAATAAGAATGACTCTTGGAAAACAGAGCTTTCCTTATGTTATGGGTAGAGTAATGCATGAAGACAAATAGTTGACCAGGTTGGAGCTCACTCCTTTATTTTAGGTCAGGCTTTTATGTAGGAACCTCTGAAACCTGTCACAGGAAGACAAATATGCTGATATTCCTCTGCAAAAGGAGTTTGGTAGTGTAAAATACAAATCCTGATCAAGCATGCATCTTAAGTAGCTTCTAAAAAGATCTGAGTGACTTAGCAAAAACATGTTAGGTTCTGAAGGGTGAAAATAATTTGCACAGTGGGATGGGTGGCTACAGTATAGTTAACTGACTTCTGGTTGGGAGTGGGAATCAAAGGGAGAAATAAACAAGCAGCAGTAGTCCTAAGAGCAAACCATCAAACACTTTTGGGTGTAGCCCATGTATTCCATGCTTAAACCATTTGCAAAACTTAATCAGCAGCAGAAGGATAGCCACTGGATTCAGCCACCCTACAGTGCTAACTCTGTGGCTAGTAATTCTGGCGAGAGTCAGTTCAACCTCCATCAGGCTGATACTGATTTCTAGTATCTTGCTTTTACTAAATACTTTAGCGGATTAGCATGCTGATACAATGTTACTAAATACTTTAGAGGATTAGCATGCTGATACAATGTGCTACACAGTTACTGATGCTTTTTGTCATGTCAACAGCATGACCAGATTTGAACAGTTTATTTCGGTATATGCCATGGTTGTTTGTTTTGTTTCCTAATGAGACATAAGATAGAGTAGATAACTTATACTGTATAGTTATACTGTATATATGTATGTGTGCATGTCTGTGTATATATAGACATACATACATACATATATATATCTGCATCTGTTTATCTGTACATATATATAGACAGATATATAGAAATACACACACACACACGCACACACACACACACACACACACACACACACACACACACACACACATATATATATATATATATATATATATATATATATATATATATATATATATATATGTATGGATCACCTTCATTTCATCGACAGTTCATTTCACTGACACTCAACTCAGCAGGCCCAATTCACTGAAACTTCATTTCACTGACACTTCATTTCACTGACACTCATTTCGTCGAAAATGATATATGGCCTATTCCTCACTGTAGAGCGACCCTGGAGTTAGAATATATAGTAAGGGGGGGTGTGGGAAGCACAGAGAGGGGGTGATTTGCATATGTATTCCATGCATGCAGTACAATGCCTACACAATGGGCTAAGATAGACTGCAATTTTTTACCCTGTTGTGTTCTATTTTTACAAATCAAAGCAGGCGTTGGTACGCCAGTCTATATATAGTGTATCAAGTGTGCTGCATCGTATACACTGTTTGTGAATAGCATAAAATGTCTTACTCTATTCTGTACCATTTTCAGTTAACTATGTTGGGCTTCACTATGCTATTTTATGTTGTACAAAGACTGCTCCATGGTGCATAATGCTTATGAATAGTGTATAATACATACATAACTACACTTTGATACAGATTTTTGGCAGCAAATTTCCAAGTATGAGACTGTGAATGGCAGACCTTAGAAACAATTGGATGGATATTATATAGTTTATTTTAATGATGGGTTATGGGGATTCTTGACATAAGTTTGCCTCACTAGTTCCTGATACCAAAAAGTGTGAACAATAATGGGTGAATTAAATGTTACAGTGAAAATCAAAACTGTAACACTTACATTTTTGCAATGCTTCTCCTGACTTGGAGACAATGTCACTCCAGGCAACTATTGCTCATACATCCTAACTATGAAATCCCTCTCTTACAGTAAAGGAACTTTTGCAGGAATCTGCAGTTTCACAATCATTTTATCCACAAACATATTCACATATTTGTGTTGACAGTTTTAAATGATAAATACTCATATGGTGAACGTGTGTCTTGCTCCTGTTCTGTGGGGAAGGCAACGTTCAAACATAAGACAGAAAGAGAAATAGGTGTGAACCAGGAATGTGCTAAGGTTGTAAAAATAATGCAAAATGTATAGTTTTTCTGTGTCATAAGGCGAAAGTTGTATGGTATATAGGAAAAGGACTTGAAGATGAAGCTGTTGAAAAAACAGTAACTCAGAATCACATGCTGGAGTGCAAGAATAGATTTTACCATTTCAAACAAATCTAAAAACTGAAGTATCTCATCTGAAAACAATGATACCAACTACCACATTTTATCTCTTTAATACATGATGTATTTGTTTAAGTCTAACAAAAATATTTGAATAATTCTACTCTGTGATTCTAGAGCAAACATATCTTTCCTTCTTAAGCTGGGGAAATAGTCCCTTTATCTTGAAAATAGTTATGAGTCATATAAAATGGATGCTGTTGGACTGAAGCCAGTCTGGACAGTCACAAAGATCTGTCTGAATATTCACTGTGTGATTTAATGACTTCAGGGGGAATAGATGCATCACAACATATTTTTCTGGTTGGCAACTTCAACTGACTCCTAAATGTAACACCACTTAAGTGACTGTGTACTTAAATTAGTCTTAATTTTTATTTTTTATTTTGTTTTGGTTTACAAATTTCATATAATTTCTGAAATAACAGCATATGACACCTCTTGTTTGGTCCTCTTATATTCTTTCACAGGAGTTCTAACTTCAACGTCAATGAAATCTGCACAAATAACATGCTAGTCTTTGCTTATTTCAGGAGACTCCACTGAATGCTTACTTAGGGCAACACTAGCTGTTTCCAAAGCTTTTACGGAAGCAGTCAGCATAAATGGACAATTATTAATCACAGTATTATATATTTTAACAAGTGTTTGTTGATTATTCACCATGTGATACATGGAAAGTAGTTTGCTTTGAGTTTCTGAGGTGCTGAACTTATTCAGCAATATTGTCTGCATGCGCACAGGGGAATTACCCTTTTATTATTTAGTTAATTCACCATTGTTCTCAGCTTTACTCTGACTGAAGGATGTTTCAGAAAGAGATACAATGAAAATAGTAAGCATTTTAACAAAAAAAAAAGAGCAGTGAACCACTAAAGGTATGATTCTGTTTCCACGTAAAGCATCTTTGCTATGTGTTATGGTCCTTTCTAACTACCTTCAAGCAAGAAACTATTTAGAAACACATTTCAGGCCCTCAAATGCCTATTCTTAAATAGCATTTACAACCAAATCAGTTGGAAATGAAAAACATTTTAGACAGACTTTGATACATAGTTAAGGAAAAATAAAAAACGACCAGAGAGTAAAAGAAAGTGAGATATATTTAATATAAATGCACTTAACAGAGCAAATGATTACAATCTGCTTTTCTTTTGTTACATTTTGTAACTTTGCATTTATTGAACCCTCTTAAATTATTATGAGAGATATTTATGCATAGATGGAAAAGTGTAATACAACACTTTGCTGGTTATAAAACACTGTAATAATGTTTGCCTGTCTACATATAAGGACTGGGGCCTGCAGAATTGACCAGGAACAAAGACTGCTTGGTATAGCAGAGCTGGTGGAGGGGAGTGCTTGATGACTTCAACAGTAGGTAGAGAAGTGGTGTTTTAAGTGATAGGCAGATCATGTGCTTGGTCAGTAACAAAACATGCATTAAGCCATTAAGGAAGTGCATGCCCACAACCTTGCAAAAGTATTATTGATGTACTAGGTGTGGTGAAATGGTGCAGTGGTTAGTGTTGTCACCTCATAGCGAGAAGTTCTCTGGTTTAATTTGTAGATGGGCTGCCTTCTGTGCAGAGTCTGCATGCCCTCCCTCTGTTCATGTGGGTTTCCTCCCACATTCCAAAGACATGTGTCTGGAGCATTTCTTCCCAAGCTTCCACTGAAAATGGGCTCTGCCCCAGTCAGAATTTCCCAGTAAGCAAATAATAAACAACTTAACAAGAATTTGTTTACTAGGAAAGTTTGACTGGGGTAAGCTGCGGTGGTGCAGCGGTAGCATTGTTGCCTCACAGCAAGAGATTCTCCCGTTCGATTCTTGGCATGAGCGCCTTCTGGGTGGAGTCTGTATGTCCTCCCCGCGGTCGAGTGGTGCTCGAAAGACATGCATAGAATGGGCGTGCCTTCGTTGAAGATTGGGCGTCGAGCTGGCACCTGTAAAAAATCTACTGCCAATCATTAGCGGACTGGAATTCTGCTGTGGCAACCCCTAACCGGGAAAAGCCGAAAGAAGAAGAAGAAAGAAGGAAAGTTTGACTGGACCCTGAAAGACACCCTTTCAACAAAGGCCTGGGGGAAAAACTCTACAATGCTACATATCACAACAAAAGTATGATAAGAATTGCAAAGGCAACAAAAAGTGCATGCAAATGTGCTATGAAATTGCCAAGCAGTTTGCTTGAAATATAACTTGTCTAATCCCCTGCAGAAGTTATTCAAATCCATCCATCCTCAACCCTTGTTTCCCATTTTGCACATGGGGTCAGGATGTCACTTCAACAGTGACAATCATCTCAAGCCAAGGTTTACACTGCCAGGTGGCTCACCTGCCACAGTAGTTCATCTGTAACACTCACTCACACCTACAGCCAATTTAGAGTGTTCAATCCACCTACTTCATGTCTTTGGAATGTGGGAGGAAACCAGAACACACAGAGGAAACCCACATGACTGCAGAGAGGACATGCAGACTTCATACAAAAGGCACCCCAGCCAAGAATCAAAGCAGAGAACTTCTTGCTGTGAGGTGACAGTGCTAACTGCTGCACAGCCATGGCAGCCCACCAGCAGAAGCTATTCAATATGTACCTCAAAACAGGCTTCATAGCATAAGAATGGAGGACAGCAACTGTAATTCCCTTTGCTTCAACAGACCCAGGTAATTATGGACCCATAAACCAGACTAGTCTCATTTCTAAGGCTATGGAAAGGATCATTACAGAATTACACATTCTCTATAGCCATAATCTGTGTAATGAAAAAGAATGTCCTTACTGCAACAATGGCAGTGAGTAGTGGTTGCTAAGGGGAAAGGCCCAGTCTAAGTGTGGTAACTATGGAGTAAGGCAGTGTTGTATGCAAATGAGGGGATTTATACTGAATCACAGATTTCTTCTAAGTATCAGACTGCACCTAACCGTGTAGGTGTTCTAACACCACCATGTAGACAGGAGGAACAGCTAACATGAAAAGGGTGTGTGTCATGCTTGCTGTAACCACATTGGAGCTCAGTGCCCATGTTTGCCCTTAGCTAAGCACAGCTAAGAAAGGGTGTGTGTCTGAGGCTGTATTGTCTTATTCCATGAAATGCAGAGCGTGTTCATGTCCAGGGAGGGCCAGATGTGCTTAAAACTGTTTACTTTAGCTAAACGGGTGCGTACAGTGTGCACCAGGCCTAAAACAAACAAATAAGAAAAACAACAGAAATAGCAGAACTGTTTACAATTGAGCACAGGGTATGCTCAGCACCCATCAGGGCTTAAACGGGGAGGAAATGGAAAGGGGAAACAGCAGAAGGAAGGCAATGAAGGAGAACTGCCATAGCTGGCAGGTGGAATGTATCAGAATCAGTCAATTACACAGGCAGCAGCCCAGCACACCACTATAAACTATGCTAACACCTTTCAGTCTATTTTTCCCACAAACTCTACACCACTGGTGTACACATTTGGAGGAATTTTAAACTGACAAAACTAACAAAACATGTTAGGGGCTGCATGTTGCTTTGATCTATCAGTATGTCCTAGAGACTGAGGATGGTGAAGAGGATAATGCTGGACAACCAGCTCAGATCGAGAGGGGGAGGAGAAGAGTGTTCAGATCCAGGGTAACCTACCAGTGGCTACATGATCTGGAGATAGTAGACAACTACAAGGTAGACAAGAACATATGTCAGCAACTTGTTGAGCTGTGCCGGCCTCGCCTCAGACCCAGAACCAACAGAGGGGAACCCATCCCAGTGGATAGTAAGGTATGTGTAGCCTTAAGAATACTAGCTACAGGTACTTTCCAAAGACCAACTGGGAATATCATGGGGGTCTCACAGGCATCTGTGTCCAGGATACTCCACCAGTTCCCAGATGCCATGCAACCACATGCTGCTGAGCACATTTACTTCTCCAACACCCATGAGGAGAGGACCAGCAATATGCATCTCTTTCACTGTGTAGCAGAACACCTGGAGGTACTGGGTGCCATAGAATGCACATGCATCCACATCAAAGCACCACCAGGTGACCAGGGTAGGTTCTACCTAAACCACAAGGGGTTCCACTCCATCAACTGCCAGGTTGTGTGCGATGCCCAGGGCAGTATTATGAATGTGTGTGCTGGCAGCCCTGGAAGCTATCATGACTCTCACATCTGGCATTCGTCACAGCTGTACTGGGCATTTGCCAGTGGAGACATCCCATATTGCTCATCTGGTGGGAGATGCTGGCTATACACTGGAGCCATGGCTTATGACACCAATCAGAAATGCACACACACCCACACAAGAAAGCCATAATGAGGCACATGCACAAACCGGGATCATTATAGAGCTTGTGTTTGGGATGCTGAAGTCATGGTTCCACTATCTTGACATATCTGGTGGAGCCTTGCGGTACTCTCCAGCCACATCTGCACACATGTTCATAGTATGTGCCATGCTATACAATATGATCCTGTGGAAACATCTGCAGCAGGAGCAAAATGGGGAAGGGCCATGCAGCCCTCCATCATTGCCAAGGTTTCCACAGGCACAGACGGACTCAGAGGTGGAACATCTTGAGCCTGGCCTGTAGGCAGATGGAGGCATGCCCAGTATGCTCTGTCTTTGGCAAAGAGGTAACACATAGCACATACACTGACACAGTAGGGTCTGAGGGACTAATCTCTCTCTGACTCGCACACACAGTAAAATGGATGCCAAACATCACACCACCTTGCCACATGCATAGGCAGTGTACTGTGTGCATCCAACATAGTCAGCCCTCAAGGTCCACCCTCACAACAGCCTGAGGCACAAAGTAAGTCAGTCTCCTTAACAAAATAAATGAATGGAGTGGAATGTTCTGATAGCATATTGATTCAAGCATGCAAGGGAATGGGCTGGCTTACTGGGATAGCAGCAGACAACTGATAGCTCTGTGGGACAGCAGGAAGTGTATTCCCAGTACTGGCCTACCCACACCATACAGTACCACCCTAGTTGACAAATAATGCTGCAGTATTTGTGGTGAGCCAAATAACTGGGGGGTCATAGGTCACATGTATGGATGTCAAAGTAGGGGTCCAATACCCACCCCCAGCTTCACCCAGCAAATTAGCTGCAGAAAATCATATAGAAATGACTGGCAAAGGCTCCCACATAGCGACATCCATGAAATCCCCACCTACAGATGTTTACACAGTGATATCACAGCAGATCTGGCAGTGGCAATATGCCTTTGAAAGGTAAGAAGTCTGAAACTACAAATGTTTATGCCAGAACAATCTGACCTGTGATCGATACTGTTATGCTATAGTCTCAAATACAGGGCACACCCCTATGCTAAATGGGACCAAAATGTTAAGCAAATATCAGCACAGTCTCTGCAAATGCCTCTGCAAATTGTGTGCAGATGTGTCACTCCCCCTACAATCTCATAGAAATGCAGTAACATGTCCCTAGCCTTAAGCAGCATCCAGCCGTCAACTAGAGTGATGGTTCAACACAAATAGAAAGCAATTGTCAGTAACACCTGGTCAACTTACTGGTACCATACCAGGGTTGTCCACTGCTGGCAGCCTGGGAACATATGATCATCAGAATGCACTGCCTTGCTACAGATAGTCTGCATCTGTCACACCTGTCATACATGGCTCACCCACAGTGCCCTGTTAGGGAGTGTCATGGGGTCCATAACACCAACATAACTCAGTCTACAAAATGCAAATACAGGCCATGCTGCTAACTGCTAGGAGAACACCTGCCAGTGACAGAGAGCCAGAAATCTGGACAAAGCCATGAATAATGGGGTGAAAAAGGTCTAAAGTGAAGGACACCTTTGAAATACTGCTCTAATAATATTATAACGTTGATGGAATGATTGTAGTAGCATGGAATGTCTGATGGGTACGAAGTCTGAAACTGCAATGTCAACTGTCAGTAATATCTGACTTCAAACCTGAGTGACTTGGAAGACACTTTTCCTTGAAAACCACACTTGTTTGGGTAAACAACAAGATATATGAGTCATGAATGTGAACATTCTGTAATACACTGTACAGTCGACAGGCAGGGCTAGGTGTCTCAACATGGGAATGCACTCATTGCAGGCAGTCCTAACCCTGGAAGTTGGTGACATCTCTGTACCCACAGAACCCTGGCCCACAGCCATGGGGAGTAATACACCCTTCCCTGATCACTCATCCTATGCAACATCCTGACCCCAAAATGTGGCCATCCAAGCAAAAGGAGGTGGACCATACATATATGTGGGACAAACACACACCTCCAGGCTGGTCAAACAGTCTGACACACACAAGACCCTCCAAGTGCAGTCAACCTTTGATAAGACCCCCATGCAAAGTACTGTTAGGTATAGGCAAACATATCTGACCCAGGACACCCCCCACATATCTTATCCCCTACAAATCTATCTGGAGTCTGCCTGTCACCCTGATCCTGTCTGACTTATATTACCCAACTGTGGACTGGAAATTAGACCAGACCAGAACAGAAATGCACAGAGATTCCACCATTGTAATATATCACCAAGGTGCTGGACCTTTTTCACAGCACCAGCAGTCAACTGCTTGTAGGCACACCTCTCAACAGGCTGGATTGTGCAAGAATGCATAGCATTTGGCCCATAATCCTGGTGTGTGCATCATCCATCCTGTATTCCTCTGGCAAATCACTGTGATGATTTGAGGAGGTGTGTCACAGTATACTGAAATAATACATGACAGTGTCAAATGGCATATATGCCAGATGTCTGCTAAAACATGCCCTGTAGCCCTAGCAACCCATACATTACTGAGAGAAATAGTCACAATCACCATATGGCACATTGTATCCCCATTTTGATAGGCTATCTCCAGATATCCTGCACCAACAGGTTGAGAGTTATATCTGTAGCACAAAGCAAACCAGACTGGAGTACAACAATTCCAGGAATGGAGTCCCACATGTACTATAGAAGGTCATGCTGGGCATGCTCATACAGTTAGAGAAATGTCAGTAGGCTCTAGGAATGAATAGGCCTTTCCCACCCAGTGCACTTCCCATTGCCCTACTTTAGCAGTCCTGAAGATGTCTGTCACCATAGAAGTCCCTTTCGTCAGGCCTTAGCCCTGGAAGCTCTGAGGTATGTGCAATAACTGTGTAATACTATAGTACAAATAACTAGTCAGGTAGGAATTCTAATCTCAGTCCTGGCAAATGAAAAGTGTATGTGTGTGTGTGTGTGTGTGTGTGTGTGTGTGTGTGTGTGTGTGTGTGTGTGTGTGTGTGTGTGTGTTTACAAGTTAAAGCTTTTGGGTCCATTCAAGCCCAGTATACTTCCCCTTTCCCTACTTTAGCAGTCCTGCAGATATTAGTCACCTTAGAAGTCCCTTCTGTTAGGTCTCAACCCCATAAGCTCTGTGGCACATGCGATAACTGTGTAACTCTGTAGCATGCATAAGTAGTTAGGTAAGAGTTCTAATCTAAGTCTTGGCAAATGTAAAAGTGTGTGTGTGTTTAGAACTTAAAGCTTTTGGGCCCATTCAACCCCAGTACACTTCCCCTTTCCCTACTTTAGCAGTCCTGCAGATATCAGTCACCTTAGAAGTCCCTTTCATCAGGCATCAGCCCCATAAGCTCTGTGGTGCATGCAATAACTGTGTAACACTATAGTACAAATAACTAGTTAGGGAGGAGTTCTAATCCTAGTTCTTGCAAATGTGTGTGTGTGTGTAAGTGTGTATATGTGTAGTTTAAAGTATTTTGTGGCCTCTCTCATCCAGTACATCACCCATTGCCATACTTTACAAGGGCTGTGATATTCCTCACCTTAGAAGTACCTTTGGACAACCTTCACCCTATAAGCTCTGTGGTGCGTGTGATAAATGCATAACCCTGCAGTAGCAATGAATAGATAGAGAGGGGTTCTAGTGTGTGTGTGTGTGTGTGTGTGTGTGTGTGTGTGTGTGTGTGTGTGTGTATGTGTGTGTGTGTGTGTGTGTGTGTGTGTGTGTGTGTGTGTGTGTGTGTGTGTGTGTGTTTGTGTGTGTGTGTGTGTTGTTACCCACCCAGCACATGTCCCAGTGGCCAAGGCCCACAGTTGTCATCTACTGTAGAGGGACTTGTAGACACTCTGCAGCCCTATAAGCATTGTGACATGTGCAATAACTATGTGACAGTATGGGATTGATAACAAGATAGACTTCCCATTTAATCCTTGGATATCACTCCCCTCTCAGAAATCATACACAAACACAATCAGACACATCTACATCAGTAGGTGGCCTGCAAACTGGTTCACAGATAGAACCCACATTGTGAAAGCACGGGACTCCATGTCAGACTGCTGAACAGTCACGAGTGGAGTCCCACAGGCTGTGGACCTGGGTTTTCTCATGCTTGGGATTCACACCTCTGAGGACCAGCCCAATACAAAGGCACCCTGGCCGACAATGTTTGCAGGTCACTGCAAGGTGGGTGCTATTATAACCCCCCTACCCCCCATGTGAGGTTGACATCCTTCACAAAACTGTTGTCAGAACCCTGGACATAAGCTCAATGTCAGATGATGTGTTGCCATCCCCTTTGGGTAGGATATGGTTCCATTGGTTGTAGCCCACTGAACACTGATTTTGGTATAACAAAACTGGAAACACAGGTTGGCAGTGAGCTCTATGGTGACCACCACAGTGCCACTGTCTTCCAAAAGTCCTTCCATGTGTCACTTATCCTGACTCAGGGTGTTGAATCTGGGAAGTAAAAGGACAGTGTTTCCCTGTACACTAGCCTCAGTAGGCCAATCAATATGTACTATGGCCCATTTTCAAGTACCCAACTGGACAGCAGCAACAACAGGAGAGGCTGAAAATGTACCTCACAAAGAGGATCTTAGGTACTACACACCTGCTCCATATGGACAGACTCCAACAACTGCAATAAATCTTTGTCTCATATTGGCTACTTAGGTGCAATCTCTGCCTGATATACACAGCCATGTCTGACCTAACCCTGCCAGGAATGCTACATCTGAGGAAACCAGTCTGTCCACACATCCTGCCCCAGATACCTCAACTTCATCCCCACAATTGACAGGACATGCTGGAGGGACAGGTTTACAACCCAGAGACTGGCCACGCTATGGAATAGACACCACATACATGTCAAGCTGAGCACATTGCTGGTCCTCTTCAAGAGAAATCAGGAGGAGTGGATGGGGAATAGAATACCTACCCTGGGGATCACTCCAGTGACTATACTCAGTAGACACACTGGAGAGTATTGTCAGGTGGCATGATGCCAGGGTATTCCCATGGGCTAGCCTTGTAAAGCCTCCATGGCCATTTGCCACATACACACCTGCGACTCTTTGAACCCATGGATCTCAGTACTGTAAAATGTGTGTCTGTGTGTGTGTGTGTGTGTGTGTGTGTGTGTGTGTGTGTGCATTAGTGTGTCTGAAAGTGTTTGTGAGTGTGTAAACATGTGGGTGAAAGTAGTTGGTGTCCTGTTTCACCCAGTACAACTACCATTGCCATACCTTACAAGTGCTGTAGATGTTATTCACTATATAGGTACCTTGGGACACTCCACAACCTATAAGCTCTTTGGTGTGTGTGATAACTGGATAACACTATAATAGCAATAACCACATAGCTAGGGGGTCTAATATGAGTCCTGGCAAATGTGTGTGTGTATTATTGTGTGTAAGTGTGTATATGTGTAGGTTACAGTATTTTGTGGCCTCTCTCACCCAGTACATCACCCATTGTCATAATTTGCAAGGCCTGGTGATGTCTCTCACCTTAGAAGTACCTTTGGACAAATGTCATTCCATAACCTCCATAGTACATGTGATAAATGCATAACAATGTAGTAACAATAAATAGGTAGGTAGGAGTTCTACTCTCAGTCTTGGCAAATGTGTGTGAGATAAGAGTATCTTGTGTATGAGTGTTGTGTGTGTGTGTGTGTGTGTGTGTGTGTGTGTGTGTGTGTGTGTGTGTGTGTGTGTGTGTGTGTGTGTGTGTGTGTGTGTGTGTGTGTGCTTGTGTGCGAGTAACATCCATTGGATGGGCATGGATTCATATTATATGCCATGGTACACACAGTACACATTCCTATGTCTACTGTATGAGGTCAGCTGTTCACATCAACTGTAGTTATATCTGTAGACACTCTTCAGCCCTATAAGTCCTGTGTGACAGTATGGAATAGTATGGTGTGTGTGCATTGGTGTATATAGCAGTGGTTGTGAGTGTGTAGACTTGTGTGAGACACTATTATGAGTACTCTTACACTCAGTACAACCACCATTGCCATACCACACAAGACCATGTGATGTTATTCACCTTACAGGTACCTTGTAACACCCATCACACTAGTAGCCCTATGCCACCTGCAATAACCGCATAATAGTGTGGTACCACAACTTGATGGGTATGGGTTCCAAACACAACACTGGCAACTGTGATCCTGTGCATGCATATGTGTGTGTTTGTGTGTGTGTGTGTGTGTGTGTGTGTGTGTGTGTGTGTGTGTGTGTGTGTGTGTGTGTGCGTGTGTGTGTGTGTGTATGAACAGCATTCTCTGTGTGTTTGGTCAACACAATATCATCTGGGGTTAAGGGCATTAGCAATCTGAGGTGTGTTCCACCCACAACACTTACCATTGTCCACTGTACTAGAGCTGATGTCAACCACCATAGACTGAGATACAACCCGACAGCCCTATAAGCTATGAGTCACATGGAAGAACTGTTACACAGACCTGCGAAATGTGTGCAGATACAGCTGTACCCTGACAATGACATGGTCGATGTGTTGTTGGTGATGTTTGCAGGGCCACATCCTGCTGACACACAGACACCTGGAACACAAACAGAATACAGCATGTGAGAATACATTCGCTTAGTGTGGCTAACACCAATAATGCATCATGGCTGAAAAGGTACACACACTCTGATGTGTACCCATTAGAAATGCCAGATGACAGCAACTTAGCATTAAATAGCTACCGTCTACTAAAGTCACCCTGTGCATCAGACCCATGTAAGCATCTCCCTGCATCAATGGTATGGATGACATGGATGTGGCACAGGTATCATCATATGCACAGGGTGTTGTGTGGGTTTGCCAGAAGCCTAGGCTTGGCCATATGGTTGACATCATATGTGTGTGTTTGGGGGATGTTCATTAAATGGGCAGTGCAGGGATGGTGTGTGTGTGTGTGTGTGTGTGTGTGTGTGTGTTTGTGTGTGTGTGTCTGTGTGTGTGGAGGTGACTTTTCTGATGGTGATGTGTGTGTGTTTGTATGTACACAGTCACGCCATGTGGGTGCCCTACACAAGGGTATTTTGGACAGCTGTGGCCCATACATGGTAGGGTGTACAGTTCACCGTCTCTGGCCATGGACATGGGAACTGGGCCTGCCAAAGGTATCTTAGTCCAGATGCAGTACTACTCCCTACTGGTGATTGCTGCCTGCTGGATCTGTGTTCCTGTTGGCACTGGCCAGGATCATCTGCCAATGGCCTGCTGTGTCATGGCATGGACAGCACACTCCCTTCAGTAGTGCTGGTGGTACTGCCAGCATCGGAATGTGATGGTGCATGGCCATGTAGACCCTCTGCTGATTGTGGTGCTGCCTTATAGCCACATGGCTACTGGCCAGTGTCTGCCAAATGCTCAAGCACAGATATTACACGGTCAAGAAGTGCCAAGGTCTGCCCCCATCATCTATTCATGACCCCAGTATGCTCATAGATGGCTGCAGAGAGTTCATATTGCCACAGACACCAAAGATGTGCTCATCCAAGACCCTACATATTTGTCTGGTATTACATTCATTACGTGCCTGTGCCCTCATGACAGCCTGAAACATGTGTCTGGTGACTGCTGCCATGGCACTTGCAACAGGGGCATGACAGGCTGCAATCCTCATCCGAGCACCCCTGCCCATATGCCTGTGTGGGACCTCGCCAGCACTCTGGCCATGGATAGTGCCTGCACCCTCACTTGCCATAGTCACCACAGTAGCCTGTTCCATGCCACCACCCTGCCAAATGCCCATTATCTGTGGCCACTGGTGACAGGGTATGTGTGGGCATTGTGGCTGTGTGCGAGGATGGGGTTGACAGTAGTGGGATGCCAACCAATGGCACAGTATCAGCTCCTGACAGCTCCACCTGTGCCTCAATATGGAGTATCATCATGGTCAGAGTCTACAGAGACACTGACATCAGCATCAGAGCGGGAGGGACCGCAGCCACAATGTCCACCTTTGAAGGAAAAATAACATATGTAAATTACTACTGGCACTATAACATTTGTTGGTATATATACACACACACACACACACACACACACACACACACACACACACACACACACACACACACACACGTGAGGTGCCTCAAAGGCATTACACAGACCTCACATTACCCAACTGGGGGCATTCACGACATGCAGTCAGACAATAGCATGCACACTCTGGACAGACACTCAGCATTATGCAGTGCAGCCCTTTCCAATTACCGTTACTACTAATATACACCTATGAAATATGTGAGTGGTGTTAGTAGGTGATGGCCCTTCACCTAGCACACACTGCACCCATGTAAATTATTGCTGTTCACCTGTATAGCACTGTGGAAACTCATACAGAACATACCCCCCAACTGTAGAGGGTTTTGCTGAATGTCTACATGTGTGGCTCATATGTTTGGTCTGTTCCTCTTAACTCCTGTGTTTGTCTGATACATTACTGGGTTGGAATGTGGATTGGTGCCACTAAGTAATGTCCTAATTGGAGGTGCAGACTGCATAACCTGCAGTACATGGATTTTAAAACAAAGCCGGTTACTCAAACAACTTCCCAAGCTTACAGTGGATATTGTAAGTGTACACACACCTGCTAACATGCCAGGTTTTTGTGATATATCACATGAGACTTTAGAAATCAGGTCATAACATTGCAATCATTTCATATGACATATAACCTGTGCAATCCAAATGAAGAACATATACATCAGTTACAGGTAACATCTGGTAACTGAAATACGTACAATAGACTGGTTGCATGAGTGTGCACACCCTTAAAATAATACTCTGTTAAAGCATCTTTTGATTTAATCACAGCATGCATTCCTCTTGAGAAGGTGTCTATCAGCATGACACATCTTGACTTGCCAATGTTTGCACACTCTCCCTTTCAAAACACCTCCAACTATGTCATATTGCAAGGGCATCTCCTGTGCATTGCCCTCTTCAGGTCATCCTGCATATATCCTATTGGATGAAGGTATGGGCTCTGACTCAGCCAGTGCATGTGTTCTGGTGAAGCCATCCTTTGGTTGATATGGATCTATGATTTGGGCCATTGTTGTGTGGAAATGTGGAATTCCTCACCATCCACAGCTATGTGGCAGACACCAGAACATCTTGGAGCCACAAGGGACCAGTGTTTGGAACTGTTCCTAATCCCCTCTAACTTAGCTACAGCCCCAGTTCCAGCTTGTGAACAGCAACCCCAAAGCAGGACACAGCAATCACCATAATTCACCGTGGGGATGGTGCTGTGGTGATGTGTAGTTGTGATATTGTCCCAAACACACCTGTCAGAATTGTGTCCAATGAGTACAACCGTGGTCACATATTACCATAACACATTTTCCCACTTGCTTTTTGGAGACCTGATGTATCATTTTCAGACTTTCACCAGGGCTGGATATTGTTTAGTGTGAGGAACTTCTGCCATCCTCCAATCCTATCCTATAGGCTGGACATATGGAGACCATGGAAGGTTGTTGTGACATGTAGTACACACCCTGTTCTTGGTGAAGATTTCTGCTACTCCTTCACAGTTGCTGTAGGGCTCCTGGCAGCCTCACTGACTATTTTTGGTCTTGTATTCTCATAGACTTTGGTGGGAAGTCCGCTCCTTCACAATTTCACTGTAGCCCCATATTTTCACCACCTTTCGATGACTGTCTGCACTGTGTTCCATTGTATGTGCAATGCTGTGGAAATGTTTGGGTACCCTTCTCCAGACTGATACATCTCAAACATGTGGTCCCACAGCAGCTTTGTCAGCTCTATGTGAACCATGGCTGTTGCTGTGGCAGGCAACTGGGTATATGTTAGGATAATCCTGGTAGGACAGCTGACTGTTAGTTGCTGTTAATCAACAAGTCTCTGTAATTGATGGCTATTGTGTACCCAGTAAGATGTACTGCTGCAGTTATATTGAAAGCTGCCTCAACACAGTACTAGCTTCAGCCTGTGCACACATATGCATCTAGGTTGTTGTACTATTGTTATGTGTCATTATTGTTCCCCTAACATATTTGTTTGCTTTACAATTGAATTGTACAGTTTATAGGTCACATGAAAGGTTGGCAGTATTCTGAACTTGTCTATTGTGCTCTCATTGTTGTATATCACACATACCTCACATTCTAACAGGTGTGTCCACCATTTAGATGCACTGTATACCACTAATTTCTACAATTTGACCCTAGTTTTGGGGCCTTTGTTCCCCCATTTTGTCGGTCTTTGCCTAGGTGTCCTGCAATGACAGGTTGTGAGGTATGCTACAGATATATGACATCTCCTGCAAATAGGCCCCTGTCATGAACACCATGATGCAATGCAGTAAACACTACCACAGGTGAACATGCAGATATTGCCAAATGGCTGAGTGTAACAATTGTGTGCATGGTCATATGCATTAACTTTAGCATGCCTGAGGTAATGGAGAGCCACAACAGGGAAACCCCATACTTACTGGGTTTAGGCTGTTGTCCCATGCAAAGAACAGAGGGACCTATGTAGTTGTGAGGGAGAGGTATTGTCAGCAGATTCACATTAGGCATTGCTACAAGATGAACACTAAGTTTCTGCACAGGTACAGTACACACTATGATATTACACAATTTGCTGTCTTTCACCATAGATTTGCACTTGTGTGCATTACTACATCCAGCCCACTAATTCATTTTGCACTAACATATGCATCTAGAGAATCTGTAGAAGACAGTTTAAATGCTACCTCATTACATTGATGTGCACTCTGGCCTTACCTGAATGCTCCTCGCCTGTTGCCTGGGTGCCACCCATCTACACAACTGCTGTTTCCTTTGTTTGAGTTTGTATGGGGGCTACCCCAAGGTTGGCAAGGAGCTCCTCTGTCACTGTAAATGGGGCCTGTATGGCTGGCCCCCCCATCGGTAGCTGTACAGTCCCTCACTACAGCAGCAGCCCTTGCTCTATGCCTGACTTGATCATATATGCGTCCATGGTGACCTAACACATTCACTCTGTGGATGATCTCATCCAACAGGACAGTCTGCTCCTGCAGATTTTGCCAGCTATGGCCAGAAAGGATGGCATAGTTTAAGATTACAGCTTCTGTGATGGCTGCTGTCTCTGCATCAGTGTAAGGCTTTTGCCACTGCATGGTACCTGGAGGACACAAACAGGAAGACACATCATAGGACCTCAGACATTGCCCAGAGCTCTTTTGCAGAGCCAGCACATGCATATGGACTATCATTAGCCACCACTTACAAACACATTATACCCCTGTACCTGGCAGCACTGCATGAACATGCATTGTACTTCTGGTCTTGATGTGTCATGTTCCCCCCAATGAGGGCCAGTACATTGCATAAACCACCGTTCATCATTCACGTTTGTGTAGAGGGATGACAGTGCACATGCTCCTTGCAGATGGGATGTCAATGGTGCTCAGGCTTTGCTTGCATACAGTGTGTAATGGAGCTGGAAGCTCATGCCTGGGTTCATGAAGGATGCAGACAGGAATGTTATCAAGCCCCAAGAGGACTTGCTTTTGTTAACTTTGATTAGGCAATTTGGACCTGATCCATGATGATGAGGGAGGAGTGTGTACTGTGCATATCCACCTATGCTGTTGGTGATCCAGGGTGGTGATGTTTGCCCTAAACCTGTCTGCAGCAGGTTGGCTGTAGCTATGGTGTGTGCGCATGTGCTGTGGTTGACCACCATTACAGGGTGGGTTGGGTTGGTGCTTCTGAGACTGCAGGCATATGTGAAGATGGCTTTGTGATTGCCCTTAGTGGATGTGTCCAATTTGTACTTACAGTAATCCACCTGTGACCTATTATGCTCATTCAGACAAAAGTTGACATGCTGCCCAGACAGTGCCTGCTCCTACTTTGCCCTATACAACCAATATAGCATTGCTACTGTCCAGCAAAGGGGTTTTCTCTACTTTGGTGGAGACAGGTTTTACAAGTAAGGTATTACTGAGGCCATACAGCTATGTGGGCGGTCATATATCTGTTTGTAGTAGGCATGGACACAGGGTCAGAACACAGTTGGCCACCTCTACAATTTCAATGTGATACTCATGCTTAATTTACTACCCATGTCTGTGTCAGGGCAATGACACCACCAGTAGCTATAGAGGTGTAACTCTGTTGGATGCACAGAAACTAAGATTACACATGTGTACAACATGTACAGCTTATTCACCTGACGTTTTGCATCCCATGCCAGTTGTTATGAGGCAGCCAGGTCACCTACTCATACATACATTTGCACAGCTAATACCTGCTATAAATTTCTCTTCTATGTCAATATGGCACACTGTAATGACTCTCTTGCTGCTCAGTCAGTAATGTCAACCTGTTAGGGCAGGACATCTGTAGGACAACGCACATACATGGCGGGCTATGGGCCACAATTAGTGACACTTTCTTTATATTGCTGTAACACACATATGTCATTTGATAGTGCAGTAGCTTTTGCATTCACGGACATACCCTGGAGGATGTCTGATGCTCATATGGCAGGCAGAGAGGTGAAAGGCTACATGTGTGGTTGTGAAGGTAGGAACTGTTAATGTTGCGAGTATGACTGGCATGGGGACAGAACTAGCTGATATGCTGGACAGAGGAAAGGTAGATATATTGTGTGTGCCAGAGACGAGATGGAAGGGGTGTACAGCTGTGTGTATTGGCATTGGGTACAAATAGTTCTATCATGGTGAGTATGGGAGGGAAAATGGTGTAGGGGTTAACCTGAAGGAACATTATGCCAAGAGTGTTTGGGGAGGTGATGAGTGTTGGGTAGAGTGATGTTCGGGAGGCTGGAAATTGATGGTGTAATGTTGACAGTTGTTAGTGCATATGCCCTGCTAAGTGCGTGTGTGATGGATAAGACAGACGTAATTTGGTGTGGGTGGATGAAGTGGTGATGCATGTACCCAAGGGTGAGTGGGTGGTGATCGGAGCAGATTTTAATGGGCATGTTGGTGAAGGGGACAGAGGGGATGCAGAAGTGATGTGTAGGTATGGTGTTAAGCAAAGGAATGCAGAAGGTGAAATGGTGGTGGAGTTTGTAACAGAGGTTGGACATGGGTGTGGTGAATACATAGTATTACAGGACCAAGGGTCATAGGGTGACATACAAGAGTGGAGGAAGATGCACACATGTGGATTATCTCCTATGCAGGTGGGCCTGTTTGAAGAGGATTGGTAACTGTAAAGTGGTGAAAGGGGAAAGTGTAGTTATGCAGCATGGAAGGTAGGTCTGTGGGATGATGTTGGTAATCACGAAGAAGGGGATGAGTGTGAGGGTAGCACCATGAGTTAAATGATGGATACTGAGAAAGGGTGATTGTGAGGTTGAGTTCAGGGAAGAGTTAAGACAGGCAGTGGGTGGCAGTGAAGAGTTATCAAATATCTGGGTAACTACATCTGAGCCAGTAAGGGAGATGAGTAAAATTGGGCTTGGTGTGACATCTGCACAGAGGAAGGAGGACAAGGGAGCCTGGTGGTGGCATGAAGAAGTACAGGGGAATATACAGAGAAAGAGGCTGGCCAAGGAGAAGTGTGATTGTCAGACAGATGCAGAAAGTAGACAGGTGTATAGGGAGATGGGGTGCATGGCAAAGAGAGTGGTGGCAAAGGCTGAGGATGGGGCATCTGAAGGGTTGTATATAAGGTTGGACACCAAGGATGGAGAATAGGACCTGTACCGATTGGCTTGACAGAGGCATGTAGGTAGGAAGGATGTGCAGCAGATAATGCTAAGAAAGGATAATGGTGGAAGTGAACTCACTAGTGAGGAGAGTGTGTCGAGCAGGTGGAAACAGTACTTTGATGGGCTGTTGAATGAAGAGAATGAGAGAGTGAGAAGGTTGGATGATGTGGGTATGGTGAATCAGGATGTGCAAGTTCAACAGATTGTCAAGGGGGAAGTAAGGATAGCTGTGAAGAGGTTTAAGAATGGAAAGGCTATTGGTCCAGATGACATACCTGTGGAAGCATGGATATGTTTAGGACAAATGGCAGTTGTCTTTTTAACCGGATTGTTTACTGTAATCTTGGATAGTGAGAGGATGCGTGAGGAGTGGATAAAATGTGCTTGGGTACTGATTATGAGAATATGGATGGTGTGCAGAGCTGTAGTAACTACAGAGGGATAACATTGATCAGTCACAGCATGAAGTAATGGTAAAGGGTGGTCGAAGCTAGGCTAAGAAGGAAGGTGAGGATTACTGATCAGCCGCATGGTTTCATGCCAAGAAAGAGCGGTACATATGCGATGTTTGCTCTGAGAGTGTTGATGAAGACATACAGAGAAGCTCAGATGTAGCTGTGTTGTGTCTTTCTGGACTTACAGACAGCATATGACAGGATGCCTAGAGAGGAGTTGTGGTGTTGTATGAGGTGGTCAGAAGTGGTGGAGGAATCTGTAAGAATGTCACAGGATATTTACAAGGCTAGTATGACAGCAGTGAGCTCTGCATTGGGAGTGACAGGTATGTTTAAGGTGGAGGTGGGAATACATCAGGGATCAGCTATGAGCTCTGTCTTATTTGCAGTGGCGATGGACAGGTTGACAGACATGATCAGACAGGAGTCCCCCTAGACTGTGCTGTTTGCAGATGACATTGTGGTCTGTAGTGAGAGTAAGGAACAGGTTGAGGAGACCCTGAAGAATGATGGCCAGCATGACTAAGATGGAATATATGTGTGTAAATGGGAGGCAGGATGGAGGAATGGTGAGGCTGCAAGGAGTACAGTTTTCAAAGGTGAATAGGTGTAAATACTTAGGAACAACAGTTCAGAGTAATGGCGAGTGTGGTGGAGAGGTGAAGACGTGAGTACGGGCAGGGTGTGGGTGGTGGGGAAGAGTGTCATGTGTGATTTGTGACAGACAAGTACCATTAAGAGTGATAGAGAATACCAGCTATGTTATATGGATTGGAGACACTGGCATTGAAAAAAGAGGCATAAGTTAGAGCTGGACATAGCAGAGTTACTGATGGTATGATTTGCACTGAGTGTGGCCTAGCAGTGTCACAGTCAGTATTGTGCAACACATACTCCAGTAGTGGTCATATGTGAGCTATCCTTTCCTGGGGTGACTCAGGGCTCAGGGCCCTGAGCTGTGTTCTATGTCACTGCAGACAGACACAGTTTCTATGGCCATATGTTCTGCTAAGCAATATATCAGTACAGCTTGTGTTGTTGAGACAATATTGTTTGAACTTCCTATTTTCCACATTTACATGCCCCCTACTACATTCCATTACAGGCTTAATTGTTTGACATAGCTTTGTTTTTTTGTGTTCAGTTTAGTTGGTATACTCCATCAGTCTCAGTGTGTGTCTGTCTGTTTCTGTCTCTCTCTCCACTCGCTCCTATAACTGAGTACTTCATGTGGGCATTGCCACTTTTCCTTGCCTGGGAGGAGTACTTCATGGAGGTGTGTGGTGAACAGCATCACAGAGTGTAGTTGGGAATACTTCTTACAACAAACACTGTAGAGGCGTCCCAAAAAACTGGGGGAGCATGTTCCAGACATAGGGACAGAATTTAAGTATTGCTGTTACACAGTTGAAGTAATGTTACTTTGACAGGGTTTGTGTGGATATGGCTACTCTGCATGCATTTAAGTCTGATAGTGTTATGTGGTTGACATAACTCTCAACTGTAGGGCTATTCACAGACTGGCCAGAGTTTAGACTCTTATATTTGATGTGTTACTCACACATTTTTTGGCCTTGGAAATTCAGTAGCATACTCTGAGAATTGCAGTCAGTAAATGGTAACATCCATGTGTGTTTCTGACTTCACATCCCTCAGAACAGATATGTTACAACAACCCTGTTATACCAGCAACTTTCTCAGTTTATGACAGCAATATGTCAATAATGCCCCTGTGTTTGGGCATCTGCCCCCAAGTATGTCAGGGTTTGTCCAGATGTCATGCTGTAAGAGGTGTGTGTGTGTGTGTGTGTGTATATATATATATATATATATATATATATATATATATATATATATATATATATATATATATATATATATATATATATATATATATATATATATATAGTATATCATTATATAGTGACTTCATTCCAGACATCATCCCAGTGATGTATCAGACTGCCAGACATGTTACGTGTAGAAGGCCTTAAATCCTTAAATATGACGATGAAGCCTGGACATTCTGTGGGACTCTATACAGTTGATAGGACTGTGTATTTCTGGCAATTGTTGACAGACTGTCAGGACTGTGTAGCAATGTATTGTTGATGTATTTGGCTTGTGTAGAGAGGAGGGTAGATGTAAATGTTGAAGGTCCTTTTCTATCTGACTTTGCATGCTGCTCCAGCTTCTGGTGCTCTATCAGCTGTATATGTTTGTAGGGGCAGACTGACACATGTCCCATACCACAGTCAGGCATCAGACTACACTGTCAATTTGGCCAGTATATACAGGGGTAGTGTGTGAGTAGCAAACATGCTGATGATTTTGTTCACACAATCCATATACTCTACTGTTCTTGTGGCTTACCAGTATGTCACTTTGAATGTGGTGAGATTGGCTCTGGGTTTGCACTTTCACACTGGTGTCTGTTAGTCAGTGCTGTTACATCCCTGTAGTGCCTGATATATTTGCAATTACATGTGTATTCCCCCATAGAAATTTTGGGTTTGTGTTGTGTCAGTCTGCCTGTAGTTTAGACAGTACTTGGTGACATGCCTAGCAGCCCTACTGTGATGTTATGTCCCGATATTTATCAGATGTACTATTGCCTGGCCCTCATATGTGTTGTGTATGTCTGACACATCAGTGGGATGATGTGAAGATTTATGTCAGTGAGTAGTGTGGAGTAATCTGGTTTTAGACTTGGGCTATTCCAGTTAATATATGGTACAACAGACAGGAGGGTGTTACTGCATCAACTGTGTCACCTTATCTAGTCCAGTATTTAGGATATGTTCCCAGTTTCATGGCTTTACCTCCCCCAATGGTCAGGCTTGGTCCAGATTTGTTGCCCTAAGGGGTTCTGAACATACCTCTGGCCAGATTGTTTCAGACTGTCCAGGATTATTGCTCATATGTATGTTCTGTTCCACAGAATCATTATTTTAATTTATGTGGTAAAGCACTGTGATGATGTGAGGATTTCTGTCTGTAAATGATGACATACATTTCAGTTTCAGAACTCACATCCTACTGAACATGTATGCTGACACAAACCCTGTTACTGTAGCAGGATTCTACATTTATAACTGCCGTACATACATTATGTCCCTGTTCATGGACCATTGTCCCCCTATTTTGACAGCCTGTGGCCAGAATTATTGCACTAAGAGGTGTAGAGGTATGGTACTAGGTATGACTCTACTACATGTTATGAGCATAATATATATATATATATATATATATATATATATATATATATATTTTTTTTTTCCCCCTTTTTTGATATCTATACATATGTTTGTATAGCAATATATATGTATATATTCTATACATATTTGTTTTATATGTATAGCTCCATATATCTGATGTATATACTTTTTCATATTTATCTATCACCATACACATCTATATGTGTATATTTATATATACTAAACATGACTGATTCCACGGTGTTGTCCCCTACTATTCTATACCTGTACTGAATGATATAATTGAAAAAGCAGAATTCATTGTTACAGCTCAGTTGGGGTAGTGGTGCATTGCTCTGACTATAATGTGCAGGGTCCAGGGTTCCAGACTTGGCAGGACAGTGGCTGATGGAGACTTGGTAGTCAAGGCAGTTTTAAGTAGTTGTAAATGGGTTTGCATGATGGTAAACGATGCCAAGAAATGGTTAAATGGGAAACTGCTTAATCTGTGTAGGCATCGCTTAGCTTCGAGCAAACTCACTTACCCCCGCACTTATTTCTTTAAAAGAAAAGAAAAAAGGGGTGATAGGAAAGTGGTGAAAAAGGTGGCACACAGAGGGAAAAACAATATGAAAGATAGGTAGGGATGTGCAGTATGGGTGTAGGGAAGGTCCATAGCGGTCCATTTCTGCTACAGCAATAGCTATGCATTTGTAAAGAACTTGGAGGTAAATTTGGACTCTCAAATCCCTGAGAGAGGGGTTGAGGACAGCAGTAATGTGTTGTTAAACCAATTAGACCAGATGTCATGTGTCCAGTGGGAACATGTACGAAATGGACATCTATGTATGGGGTGACTTTTTTGTCGAAACAGATTACCCTTTTTTTATAAGGTGAGAGTGGGATGTTGGGAAGGATAGTAGGCATATTTGGGGAGGTAGGTTGGGTAGGAAGACAGACAAGACAGACAAGGCAGCAGACAGGGGTGGTATATGACACATGTTGGGGGGTAAACACTTTGGACAGGGAGGGCGGTTGGGAATTAGATGCCCACTAGCCCCCAAATGGATACAGTGGGACTGAGGTCCTCACCCATGGGCAGTCACCACTGCACCTTCATGGCCCTGAAGGTAGCCGTGCTGAGGGCTGACCAGGAGGGGCAGGCTGACCCTCAAGATATGCCATGTGGCCCTCAAGCTGGCATAGCTGATCTCCAAACTCCTTTCAAAGCTCATTATGCACCAATCGCTGGACCTGATGATGGGTGACAGTGTATTATCTGTGCCCCTCTCCCAGGGGGTGGGCCCCATTCCCTGAGGCAGTTTCACCCAAAGGTGGTGCAGGACCAGCAGACAAGGAAGTCTCAGGTTGGGTTCCAGACATGCTGCAGCCCAGTGCCATGGCCAGTTGAGGCAGGATAGGCAGATCCACTGGGATCAGCCTTCTCAGACATGCTATGGTGTTAAGGTTTTACAACATATGTTGGTTAGTCATGAACAACACATTCCAGGATTAGTTATAACAGCATGCATGGGTGTTCCTATTAACCCAAAACAACAGATCTGAAACAGTTGCATAGCAAACAGAACACATGTATATATGAAACCACAGTGGACATTATAACAGCATGCAGGTTACATTGATAGCAACAGGCCACCAATGATAGTATTTGAACAGGGAACATTAATAATCAAATATTTAAATATTTGTAGAACAATGGGACACATGACAACAATAGGTTTGGTAAAAAACATGCCCGTTCATTTATGTGTTTAGATTATTGGTGCAGATAGGCTGGAAAAGAGAGAGAGAGAGAGAGAGAGATGTCAATTAACAACTGTATAGACTTCAGTTGCTCACAAATTTAATGATCATTGCTCTAATCATTACTCTCCAGGTATTACCTCTCTTTACACCAACCTATGGCAATAGGTTGGGCAGCAGTATGTTTGTACACAGTGTATAATTATAGCCTTCTTACAGCTCATTTATACCTTTTCTTATCTGGCAGACCTGTGGAGGAAATTACTGTTAACACTACCTGACTGTTTCTACCCATGTTCACATAGTCAAGGTTACATACGTGCACTAATACTGTGTGTGTGTGTGTGTGTGTGTGTGTGTGTGTGTGTGTGTGTGTGTGTGTGTGTGTGTGTTTGTGTGTGTGTATATGTGTGCTACTGCCATACTTCACCTTGATTTCTATTGGTCACCCTGGGCATTGGCAGCAGTGACCACTAGCTGTGACAGCTTGACACTTGAGGGACATTTCTTGGAGAAGACTACTTGGTGTATGTACTTATCTTGCTGTCATTTGCAGCCTTGGGGTTGCACAGTGGGTGTTGTGCATAGTGTATTATTACAGCCTTCTTACAGCTCATTTATACCTTTTCTTATCTGGCAGACCTGTGGAGGAAATTACTATTAATGCTACCTGACTGTTTCTACCCATATTCACATAGTCAAGGTTGCATACGTGCACTAATACTGTGTTGGTGTGTGTGCTACTGCCATACTCCACCTTGATTTCTATTGGTCACCCTAGGTGTTGGCAGCAGTGACCACTAGCTGTGACAGCGTGACACTTGGACATTTCTTGGAAGAGACTACTTGGTGTATGTACTCATCTTGTTGTCATTTGCATCCTTGGGGTTGGACACTGGGTGTTGTACACAGTGTATAATTACAGACTTCTTGCAGCTCATTTATACCTTTTCTTACCTGGCAGACCTGTGGAAGAAATTTCTGTTAACAAAACCTGACTGTTTCTACACATATTCACATATTCTTGGGTGAGATTATGCATACAGCTTTATACCAGTCCCGCGATTTGAACCATGCCTATTTGTGCAAAAAGGTATAAGAAGGGTGTGTTTCATCACAATGAGCTACTGTGGAATGGCTGTTTCTTTCTTGACTGTTTTCTGCATAATACCCTCTTGTTTGGACATTCTGCTTTGTAATTCTGACATTCAGGCATGGCAGATAGTTCTTATACTGTGTATTCATACCTTCACATATTACAGTATGGAAAACAATGATTAACACAACAGTATTGTTCAGGGATCAGATCTTGGTGCATGGAAAATTTCTTATAGTTAATCTTTGTCAGATGAGCCTCAATTAATTAATGCTGTCAGAGTCATAGTTTCTGTGCAGAACTGGTACACATTCAGTTTCATATTACCACATAGCAAAGTAAACACAACAGTCTGGGGTTTTGATTTTTATTTACAGGTATTGACACTTTCAATGATATATATCCTGTACGTCAATATTACTCTGCTAATGTCTCATTTATTCAGTGCAAATAATACACATTTTGAACTGCTAGCAGCCTTTCTATTTATTTGCCCTGACTACTACAAGCTAGATTTTTACTCACCAGCTTCACGACGCAACCTTAGCAGTCTGCTGGCATGGGCATCCATGTTCGCTGCCCTCTCATCTGCAGCTGTACAGGAGCTAGACAAACATTTATTCATACCTATCCATCTCATACTTAGGCTGGATTTTGTTACACAATAATTGATACTGAAACTTACACACTGCTGGGACATTCTGTGCCCAAGCATCTTGGATCCACTGGTCCAAGAGGTCCCTCTTTCTAGGCTTTAAGTCAGCAGGACCTGCTCACCAGTCTGAGGGATACCAGTAGCACTGGTGAGGTCACATGCGAGACAGTCCCAGGCCTACGGTTTGTAATGGGAACCCTGGTACTGGTCCTGCAGCAGTCTCCCTTCATGGTGTTTTACAAGGAGTCCAACCATGACCCTGGACTTCTGAATGCTGCAATGCTGCACCCGAAAGTGCACACCTTCACCAACACCAGTCATAGTGCCTGGAGTGATCAGCTACAACTGGTTATTGTTGTATTCCCACCTATGGGGTTTAAATATGGCTGGATTCTCTCCCTTTGCCCCAGTTGGCCAATTTTGAATATGCTGAGCTGAGCTAAATGACAGGCAAACCTGCTTAGCACAGATAAGGAATGCTTAAAGGGGTAAATGCTAATCACTGCTTACCAGTGGGCAAATCCGCTTAGCTATGCTAATTATTGCTAAGTATACAAATTTAAGCAATGCTTACTCTGGCTAAGCATAGCTGAGCACAATTTAGTGTTGTTCAGTTTTCATTTTATGGACTATCAGAACTGTGGGTTTTTTCCTTCTTAATGACATCTTATGATATGTATGTTTCCCTTCCATAACATCCCCCTATGTGCTTTCATTACATTATATTCTTTTGTGGCTATACTGTATGAGACAACTGTGTTTATATGGGGGTTTCACATCTGTACCACACTGACACCTCACATTTGGACCTGCTACACTACTGGTTGACAAATATATATTATTCACTACCTATTTATAAAGAAAAGATAAAAACCATGTGATGGTGTGTTGGTGCTCAATAGACCAAAACCAATGAAAAAATGCACCAAAAGGACC
This sequence comes from Protopterus annectens, assembly GCF_019279795.1. Taxonomy (NCBI): domain Eukaryota; kingdom Metazoa; phylum Chordata; order Ceratodontiformes; family Protopteridae; genus Protopterus; species Protopterus annectens. The sequence continues at coordinate 564,831,563 of NC_056744.1, read as the reverse complement.
ATGGAAAACTCCTTTTAATAGATAAAAACAGGTAAAAAAACAATGTGAAATCCAATACACAGTACTTAATGTTGAGCACTTTCATCAATGAATTGACTTCATCAGAACAACCTGAACCTAACCCCTGAAACATTTAAATACTTTCTTTCTTAACAAGCAATTAATCAATATTCCAATAAAATTATCAGCTGACTTCCTATTTTAAAGAAACATTGCCCATTCAAGCATGATACAGATGCTAGTAAAATCAATACACACATTTAAAATAATTCCATACATGATTTTATACTCATTGAGACTTTTTCTAAATCAAATTTCTACTTTCCATGCTTTTTAATTCTGTTTACGCATATTGCTAAAGTACAAAACATTTTTCTGTGTAAAATAAATTATTTTCTAGAAATATCCTTTGGTGTAAAAAAAATTCAAGTGTTTTATGTTATCTTGTTGGCTTTTTCCTTTAATATTGGATTAATACAAAAATAATCATTTAGAACTGGGGTGAAATTAGCGGCCAACCTAAGCTGCCATATAAGTTCTCTTTTACACAATAGGTTCTTCCAGTCACCCCCCTCACATCAATATTAACCATGTCTATAATTCCAAATTTGAAACATGTATATCTCCCACAGTCCACACTATGTCTATAAAGAGCATTTGTCTCCTTTTTAATTTTTATTTCATGAAAATGTTTGTAAATTCTACATTTTAAAGCCCTCTCAACTTTTCCAATATAAAACCCTGAGCCGGTGTTGCAAAGTGCAATATAGACTATTCTGTTCATGTAGCAATTTCCTTTTCTAAAATGCAAAACACTACTTAAACTGCTGTTCAATGTTACAGAAGAAACCTGTAATATGTATCCACACTGCGAGCACTGGCCACATGGCTTTGTGCTTTCCTCAGTGTGGCCCTACCTTACTTTATAATTTTCTAAGTTTACCTTAATGTTTTTACCCACTTTTGTGGAGTATATGAGTTTTTCACCCACCTTCTTGTGTATTTCGCTATTCATTTTAAATATTCCCCAGTTTTTATGTAGAATGTGTTTAATCCTGTTGGAAAGGGGGCTATGTTGGATAATAAATGCCTTACTGAAATTATTTTTCTGCATAGCTGAGGTAGTGTCAGTTCCATATTCTCTTGAACCATTTTCTGACCAATCCCTGAGACTTTCTTTCTTGGGTCCTGTTCTAATATCCCCACTACTTAAAAGGGGTTTGCATTTCTTTGTCCATTCATCAGAAATGTATTTGATAATTGGCTCAATGAAATGAGATAGATATCCTCTTTCAAGAAACATATTCTTCACCAGTTCCAACCTATACTGTCACTACCTCAGAGTTTTATATTGGAAAAACTGAGAGGGCTTTAAAATGCAGAATTTACGAACATTTTTATGAAATAAAAAATAAGAAAAACTGCCACAAATATGAAGAAAAATACTCATTTAATTAGTGCTTTCATCAGTAGATACACTTGACTTCATCAGATTACTGATGAATTACAGAGGGTAATCTGATAAAGTCAAGTGTATCTACTGATGAAAGCACTCATTAAAAGACTATTTTTCTTCATATCTGTGGCATTTTTTCTTATTTTCATTCAAGTTTAGTTCATTTCTTGGTTAATGAAATAAAAAATAAAAAGGAGACAAATGTTTTTTTTATATACATAGTATGGACTGTGGGGGATATGCAGGTTTCAAATTTAGAATTATAGACATGGTTAATATTGATGTGAGGGGGGGCTGGAAGAACTTATTACATAAAAGAGAACTTATGTGGCAGCTTAGGTTGGCCGCTAATTCCCCCCCCCCCCAGGTGTAAGTGATTATTTGTGTATTCATCCAATATTAAAGGAAAAAGCCAACAAGATAACATAAAACACTTGATATTATTTCACACCAAAAGATATTTTTAGAAAATAATTTATTTTACTCAGAAAAATGTTTTGTACTTTATCGATATGTGTAAAGAGAATGAAAAAGCATGGAAAGCAGACATTTGATTTGGAAAAAGTCTCTATGAGTATAAAATCATGTATGAAATTATTTTAAATTTGTGTATTGATTTTACTAGCGTCTGTATCATGGTTGAATTGGTAATGTTTCTTTATAATAGGAAGTGAGCTGATAATTTTATTGGAATATCGATTAATTGCTTGTTAAGAAAAAGAGTATTAAAATGTTTCAGGGGTTAAGTTCAGGTTGTTCTGATGAAGTCACTTAATTGATGAAAGTGCTCAACATTAAGTTCTGTGTATTGGATTTCACATTGGTTTTTTACCTGTCTTTATCTATTAAAAAGAATTTTCCATGGTCCTTTTGGGGCATTTTTTCAGTGGTTATAAAAAAGATACTTTTAGTGCTGTTTTCACATATAAAAATGAACGGACTGTATGGGGGTTTGAACTTTGAATGACTGTATGTTAAGCACAAGCTCTAACCACTATGCTATTGCACTTTAACTGCATTAGCTGTATATTTCTATTTAGCTCCTTCGGATGTTTAAGCTATGCTATACACAGCTGTGCAATGTTCACACCAAAAATAAACATGTTTTATTTTTGTTTACTTTAGAGGTATGCACATTGCTTTCTGCCTCTTAGGGCAAGACATCTGGACAACTACATCATATAGGGGGTATTATTTTATGTGTTCCTCTCAGGAAAATGCTTACTTATTTGGTATGCCAGCATATACACTGACATACCATCGTGGACATTATCTGTGTTGGACCATTGTAGGGGGCTGTGCTTCTGTGTGTGTTCTAATGTATTTTGTCCACAGATGCTGTTATGTTGTGATAACAGTGTCCATGAACACTGTTAGTTGCTTTAGAATTGCCATACGGCAATTCTAGAGTGCAGGGAGCATGTGCACTATGTGAACATTGTTATGCAAAGCACGCTGCCGTACTGCACTGGCACGATCTGCTCCATGCAGGAATAGCACTATTCCTGCACGGAGTTTAATGAATCCCAGGAAATGTCTAAAAACTACCAAGGGAATGTAAGACTAGGCTTTTTTAAGATCCTCATAAGTCAATAGCCTAGTAAGTAAATATGAACCTATGAAAGATTATATGAAAAACATTATAGTCGGTATGTACAATGTTGTAGGTGTTACAATTATAACTGGATTTTTACTTAAAATCCAATATGTCTTCACCTAAGCTCATACATTTGCATGTGCAATCTGATGTGTATTACAAGTGTAAAATGTTTAGAGAATTATAGCGTAACAATTGTGGTCTTGCTTAAACATAAATTCTTCTTCATATAACCACATACTTTTGCATGCAAAGTTATTTACAGCTCACATTGGATGGCAAAAATATATATACAAGGTGTGGCATTGCAAAAGACTTTGTACATGGAGTAACTTTATGCTTAACAGTTACCCCATGTCATACTGACCAGTTACTCCATGCCTGGTTCCAAAACTAAGGGTGCTACCACTTCTCATTCAAAATATGCTAATCAGGAGGGGTAGACTCCAATGCTCAATTCTATAAGGGGACTCAGGATGGCAATGCTGAAACTCCTTGAAGTTTGAAATTGATGAAGCACACCAATGTAAATCCTTAAGAAATGGTACAGCCCATATGAATCTATGGGCAGTTTCAGTGATGCAACACCTCTGGCTGTAAGATGGAATTGATACTAAATTATACTCAGTCAGTATATGGTGAGAAGCTAGACGGTCTGCAGTAGCAACTTTCAAATACAAGTGGCACTATTCTGCTTCTGATGAGGGCTGTGCAGATGCACGATAAGGTTGTCTGTAGGTCATCCATGAACTTCATAGGGGATGGCTCACATGTGTAAAATTGATAAAAACAGATCATATTATCTGGTGGACTAGCACACTTGCATGCCCGCCCCAGTCTAGGGTTGCCACCTTTTCAAATGCCCAAAGTGGGACATTTTTTGCAGAAATGTGAGATTTTGCAGGACAAAACATACTCACTGCCAGTGCAAAGGACAGAACTTCACTTCTTTTGTCAAAATAAAAGCTTATTTTTGTAGCATTTGAGTTACTTATGCTATTCCATATAATATTCATGTGTTCCAGATACAAAATAACTGTATTATGCAAAATTAAAGAAAACTTAAGAAATATATTTTGTCTTAAAATCTCAGGACATTTGGCACTTTTTAAGTTTTTTCATGGGACACAACTGCCCAAAGTGGTACTGTCTCTTGCAAAGAGGGACAGGTGGTAACCCTATCCCAGTCTGAGACTGGTTAGACTTCTTGCAAAACAACTAGGCTATTTAGCTGGCAAGCATGCATTTTCTTAGTCTTATGGGCAGTGTTGTTGTTTGGGGAAACAGCTCCACCTGGACAGCAGCTCTGGTACTGCAGGCAAGCAGAATGTTTACTGCCCTACCAGCATTGCTGTGGTACCAGAAAGCTTTGGGCAAACTCCTTGAGCCAACCAAGGCCTCATTGGGGAGCTATTCCATGCTGGATACGAGCAGTACAATTCTTTACTTTAGAATACTTCCCATTACCATAGCATACTGAATAATCTAATTACCTGCTATTGGTGTAACAAGAACATTTGCAGTTCCTTGTATGGCATTACAAGGGTCTGTTTTAGGCATAGTCTCCTGAGGTGATGTTATGCCCATGAGCAGGGATGTAAATCACATTAGCTGTAGCAAAGCAGAATGGCAGATGCTCTGTATTGTATTACCCTAGTCTTCTTGGAATCTGGCCACATATCTGTATTTACATGTAGGTTCATAGGTGATTGATATGTAGTTGATTGAGTAGATCATTTGTAGCCTAGGCAGTGTTTTTCCCACTTCTGTTACCACTTTCCACAAGGACTGAAAAGCCAGGCCTGGAGTGAATTTAGGTTTGTCCATCCACTCATCTGTGTTGTGTTTGAGGAAGGCTAGGAAGCTACTTTATTTAATATAAAGAGAAGAGGAATTCTTTGGAAGAGGCAGCTATCCCATAAGCAGATTATGTTTATGTGCTGATGGATGTTTAGCTCTCTTGAGTAGCTGATTGTGGTGTTATAGGATTTGTGAACAAATAAGAGGTCATAGGAGACTGGGACATGTGAGACCTTGCAATACAGTCAGAAGATACTCCAGTGGAAATGGTATGTGGTAGCTGTAAGGTGCTCTGCATAGTTGACTGGGTCCAGGTCATTGATTGTTTTAGTGAGGAAATGCTAGGGATTTTCAAACATGGATCATGTCTTTTGGCAGGAACATGCCAAACAGAACATCATGTTCTATTATGAGCCTAATAAGGGAAGAGTAGAGAGATGCAATAACATGAAAGAGTAGAAAGGGATGTTAAGGTCCTAGGACACCAAGGTTATTTACACCTTTGGTAATCAGCTTGGGCTATGTAGAAAGATTTTCTAATAGCAGTGGATCGATTGTGGTCAACAGAGAATTCATTGCCTATAAAACTGGCCAGGCTCCTAATAATCATGTTAATTTTGAAAGGGTACCATTTATGTGACAGGTACATGGCTGCCCATGTTTTCTAAAAGACTCAGTATTACACTTTTTAATATTTATGGTCCTGGCACCATAGGTTTGTAGATCTTCTAAAGAGTTTGTGATAGCAATCATCTGTACAATTAGACTTCTAACATCAACTTTGACATCACAGGCATAAATACTAAATTGGAGCAGCCACAGAACCAAGCCCTGGAGGACCTTGGTATTAATGAGCCTTTAGATGAAAATGTCCCAGTTCTAATTGACTTGGTTCTGTCTTAACTCAATGAGTTACATTTAATTTTAGTAGTTTGTTGATAAAGTCTGACTGTAGATAGGCTTTATGTACTGAACCAGTCTCATCTAACATCTCACTTACTTTCTAAAGAAAGTCGGCAGGATTTTCCTTTTTGCAAAATGGTTGAACGGCTATAAGATGCCAGTATCTTTGTCTATGAGTTCCAAAATGGAGTGTTTTACTATTGTGCAAACAAGGCTGATAAGACTTATTGATCTATAGCTGGCAGGGTAAGCAGTGGAACCCCCCCCCCCACCTTGTGGAGAGAGAGGACCACAGCTGTTGTCCACACTTCCAGTATGAAACCATTTGAGAAGCTTAGGCTGAACAGATTTAAGAGCAAGTTTTTGAAACTGCTTCATATTTAAAAGAAGCAACTTGGCCCTTTATATGGTCCCATAGAACTGCTTTTAACTTTAGAGAGTTATTAGAACTTGCACCAAGAGGATTTTTGGGGTAAGTACAGATATGATGCCATGTAGATGGAAGTTGGGAAAGTGCAATGCAAGCTAAATTTATCTGCTAATAGGTTGGTTATGACCTTGGGGGAACAGAGTAGATGTTAGGGTTGTGTCTTAGTTCTTTGCAGTACTAAGTAACATTATTAAGGTTTCTAACAGAGTTGATAAAGGCTTTCTGGCTGGCCTTGACAGAGGTGGAGATTTGCAACTCATATTTATCATTGGACGATTTGATTTTGTATCTAATTTCTTTGTTTAGCCTCTTGAATGTACTTAAGGAGTGTGGGGTGTGGGGTTTACATTTATTCCTAAGGTTAAGGATTATTTTTTCTTTGATTATATAGCTTGTTTATAGTAGGGGCCCACCAAGGTGGGTCTGCGCATTGCACATGTGTCAGCTAGGGACTGATGTCCCTATACATGCACTGAGATCTGACTATAAACTGTCTGCAAAAGCAATTGCATTAGCTGCTAGGCACTCAATGGAAGGAGGGGTCAAGGGATCTTAAATGCATGAGGTCATTAGATAGCTGTAGAAAGACTGCCGTTGAGAAATTTCTAATGACAGTAGGGTTTGTAAACAAGATAAGTCTGACTCTCATGTTTAATACTACTCAGCCTTGACCAATGGTGTGGTAATTATGGCTGCAAAGTACAATGGGGCTACATTTAGAAGAACCAGACCAAACAACTTTCAGCAACTGGTGAGCTGGTATAGCAGTTCACACTGATGAAGGCTATGTGGTGGTGAGTATATTTATTTGCAGTGTAGTATAAGTTTTCCAGTTTATGGAGGGATAAATGAAATCCCCAGAAATAATACTGATTGGTCCAATAGGGCTCTAGTTTGTCCATGTATCGAAGGTGTCTTAGTGGGGGTTTCTGTAGGTGGACAGGGTATAGTAAGAGAGCTTATTCATGTTAGCTAGAATGCAGAACAGATTGAAGTCACTATCTTGCCATGTACCCTTCATGTTATGGAACTCCTACCAGTCACATAGCAATGTCAATTTTAATTGCCTTGTGTGCCCTTGGTTGTTTGCATATACTTGGCATATTTATGAATACCATGACTCTGTTTTACTTTTCTGTGACAAGGCAAGGATATCTGAACTGACTTGATAGATTTGACTTCAAAACCAATCCCATAACATGTGGGGGAGTAATTTTTTAATTGTCTGTAAAGTGCTGCATGATGCTATATGTACAGTTGTTCGAGTGTCTGTAGGTCACTGAGGAAGTTGTGTCTCATGCCCATGCTTCAGATCCATTTGAATCTTGGGGAGTGACATCCTGACTAAGTCAGTGTAAGATCTCGTGCCTATGCTTCAGATCCATTTTAATCTTGGGGAGTGGCATCCTGATTAACTCAGTGTAAGATCCTGTGCCCATACTTCAGATCCATTTGAATCTTGGGGAGTGGCATCCTGACTAACTCAGTGTAAGATCCCATGCCCATGCTTCATATCCATTTGAATCTTGGGGAGTGGCATCCCGACTAAGTCAGTGTAAGATCTCATGCCCATGCTTCAGATCCATTTGAATCTTGGGGAGTGGCATCCTGACTAATTCAGTGTAAGATCTCATGTCTATGCTTCATATCCATTTGAATCTTGGGGAGTGGCATCCTGACTAACTCAGTGTAAGATGTTGTGTCTATGCTTCAGATCCATTTGAATCTTGGGGAGTGGCATCCTGACAAACTCAGTGTAAGGTCTCAACCCCATGCTTCAGATCCATTTGAATCTTGGGGAGTGACATCCTGACTAACTCAGTATAAGATCCCATGCCCATGCTTTAGATCCATTTGAATCTTGGGGAGTGGCATCCTGACTAAGTCAGTGTAAGATCCCGTGCCCATGCTTCAGATCCATTTGAATCTTGGGAGTGACATCCTGACTAACTCAGTGTAAGATCTCATCCCCATGCTTCAGATCCATTTGAATCTTGGGGAGTGACATCCTGACTAACTCAGTATAAGATCCCATGCCCATGCTTCAGATCCATTTGAATCTTGGGGAGTGGCATCCTGACTATCTCAGCGTAAGATCCCATGCCCATGCTTCAGATCCATTTGAGTCTTGGGGAGTGGCATCCTGACTAACTCAGTGTAAGATCCCATGTCCATGCTTCAGATCCATTTGAATCTTGGGGAGTGGCATCCTGACTATCTCAGCGTAAGATCCCATGCCCATGCTTCAGATCCATTTGAATCTTGGGGAGTGACATCCTGACTAACTCAGTGTAAGATCCCATGCCCATGCTACAAATCCATTTGAATCTTGGGGAGTGACATCCTGACTAACTCAATGTAAGATCCCGTGCCCGTGCTTCAGATCCATTTGAATCTTGGGGAGTGGCATCCTGACTAACTCAGTGTAAGATCCCATGCCCATGCTTCAGATCCATTTGAATCTTGGGGAGTGGCATCCTGACTAACTCAGTGTAAGATCCCATGCCTATGCTTCAGATCCATTTGAATCTTGGGAAGTGGCATCCTGACTATCTCAATGTAAGATCCCGTGCCCATGCTTCAGATCCATTTGAATCTTGGGGAGTGACATCCTGACTAACTCAGTGTAAGATCCCATGCCCATGCTTCAGATCCATTTGAATCTTGGGGAGTGACATCCTGACTAAGTCAGTGTAAGATCTCGTGCCTATGCTTCAGATCCATTTGAATCTTAGGGAGTGGTATCCTGACTAAGACAGTGTAAGATCTCATGCCCATGCTTCAGATCCATTTGAATCTTGGGGAGTGACATCCTGACTAACTCAGTGTAAGATCTCATGTCCATGCTTCAGATCCATTTGAATCTTGGGGAGTGGCATCCTGACTAACTCAGTGTAAGATCCCTTGCCCATGCTTCAGATCCATTTGAATCTTGGGGAGTGGCACCCTGGCTAAGTCAGTGTAAGATCCCGTCCCCATGCTTCAGATCCATTTGAATCTTGAGGAGTGGTATCCTGACTATCTCAGTGTAAGAAAGCTTATTGTTTGATGAACAGCCTGCTAGTGTGTGGTGTGTGTGGTTCCCGATAACTTGGTGGGTGCTGAAAAATCCCACTGAATGACATATCTTATGGTCACAAAAATAGTTCTACATAAACCTGGACCTGGAATGGGATCTTAATAATGTTGGACAGATAATATCAAGGATTTTGAATTATGGCTGGACAACACATGTTTATGTCTGTTGGAAGATACAGGTTGTATATCTGTCAAGAGGGGTTTGTATAGATACAGATTCAATATTGCAAAAGGAAATTGTACTTGGTTTGGGCGGTTGTACAATGTTACATTACACAAATGTATAAGTGTGGGATTGCATAGTTAGGGAACTAGCTATTGTTGCCAGGTCTACAGCAGGGTTACGCAGTCAACATGCTCTAACTTTCGTCTGTTATTCTGAAAAACAGGTCAGTCATAAGGAATGCACAGTCCTCCTGAGTTGCTTAATGAGTCACACACAACAAATGAATTAGCTAATTAGCATATTCCTGGGCATCTGCTAAACGTACTTATTTTACTTTTCCAATACTAGCTGTTATTTTAATTCATGAAACATAAACTACATAAAATAAAGATAGAAGACTGTGTGGCTGTGAAACCTATCCAATATGTGGTCTAACAAGGGCCTTTCATCATTCTGTATGCTCTCCTGGTTACCAAGTCTTTAGTATCGCGTGTAGAATGTTATATATATTTCTCATTGTACTCATTATGATTTATTGCTATAGTTCCTTCCTGGCTTTTAGTAGTTTAGTGAATCTTATAACCTAAATATGACATTTCAATTTCATGAAGAAAACAAGATACTGAAACTAAATGGTTGAAAATAAATTTGTACACTGTTTTGCTTATTTACTATCCTTCACATTTTTAATTGGACATGCTGTTCTAGTTTATTAGCAGAAAGTACAGAAAATGAATTTGCTAAAATCAAAGTCAGAATTCTTTATGCACAACATGAAAGAAATATTTTAATTTCCTCTCCTTCACTGTATGTACAGAAAGGTTTCTCTTAGCCTAATTAACTGTTTACACTATTTCAACTATCACCGAGCATGCTTCTGCATGCAAAATCACTCATTATTTAGATTTGTACCCTGTTCACATGAAATTTTGGCCATGAAAAAGAACAATTCTACAGATAATCTATGTACAGGGTGTGTGTGTGTGTGTGTGTGTGTGTGTGTGTGTGTGTGTGTGTGTGTGTGTGTGTGTGTGTTTGTGTGTATTGATACAGATAGATATCTATATTTTTCTATATATATTTATCTAGCTATATAGTTATAGAGGCTACCAGTGGTTGGTCGAAGTGTACTCTTTTCAAATGCATTGAATTAAAGTGATTGAATTAAATAATTTGAAAATAATTCAGTACTTATGAGTGATTGCCGAATACTGGAGGCAGTATAATTTTTCCTTTCCTCTGGTGTTGTGTGACCTTCGGGCTGAGATAGGAAAGTTAGAGGTGGTGTGGGGGGATGCAGTTCACCATGTGGGAGGGGAAAAGGGGCTTGTCCACTTACAACAAACATTTATTTTCTTAGAGTTGCTTTACTTCAATAATTCCACTCTGATATATTTTATATGGGAGAACGGAATTCAAAGTTAGTGTACTTCAGTCATTTGCCAAAAAACCCACACACACACACACAGATACACACACACACACACACACACACACACACACACACACACACACACACACAAACACACACACAACGCATATAAAAATAATGCATAACCCCTCCTCATCACGTCTGCAAGGAGCAATGTTTTCCAGCAGCCCCGCCCATCCTATAGAAAGCATTATGTGCTTAGCTTTCCGGCTTCCACCAGAAAGCTCCACTCACGTTGTGTTCCCATGCACACGCACTACACTAAGAAGAGGTAAAGATATTCAGTAGCATGTTATACAAATGATTCTCACTACTTAATTTTGACATACTCGAAACATTACTGAACCTGTTGCACTCCTACGTCCCCAAAGTCATCTGCCCCAAAGCATCACCTATATGATGGCATTAATGCAGGAAACTTGGTACATAAAACTTTGACATGCATGCAGTATTAATTATGTAGTGGCAGTGATGGCCTGCTGTGGTGTTGTGCTACTAAAACAAAGTCCAGGAATTCTAACAAATAAATAAATAAATATTCCTATTGTTGTCAAGTGCAGACTCATAAAAAAAGACAACAACATGTTTATGGCCTCATACACCCCGACCACCCTCTTCACAGGTAGCAGCATAGCATCCCCTGCATTCTGGTACCGATACTGCATGCATATTGCATTTCCGCCATGTAATGCCTGCAGTACTAGTGCTGGTGTTTAGATGAGCTCTTCCTATTTCACAAAGGTTGACTGACTACCATAGGCAACACCACAGCAGTGGGTGTAAAATCTTAAAGTAGCATGGTATGATATGACAGAAGCAGCATTTACATTTGGAGATATGGCTATAATATACCTTAAAGCTTGATGAATCATAGAGCTCTGTTTCTGAATCAGGTGATTCATTACTGGTTGGAGCAGCAATGCTACTTCAATTCTAAATTGTTTTGAAATCTTTGCTCAATCTCATTTAATTCTTCTTATGGAATATAATGTACTCTGCATTTAATTAATATCTAGGTTCAAATGCTTCTACAAAATGTGTTATATTTTTAGCAGGAGGTTGGCATAATGGTTAGGTTACTTACCTTACAGACACATGGTGCAGAGTTTGATTCTCACATGGGATAATTGACTAGGCTTAAACTGACCCACAAGGGTAGTTATCCTAGCACTAACCTCTGAACCTATATAGCAGGTTAGCATAAAAGTTAATATGTCTACTTTGCAAACAAAAGGTGCAGGGTTTGATTCTCAAATAAGATAACTGACTAGGCTTAAAATGGCCCACAAGGGCAGTTAGCCTAGTACTGACTTATGAACCTATATACCTTGACTGATTTTTCATATGGGTTTGGTGGTATTACCAAATTATGCAACATTCTATATGTTTTTTTCCAGTACATAAAGAAACACAGGCAAAATTTCATGGGATGGAATGCATTAATTGTGCAATGCAGTTCTACCCTCTCTCTTCCTCTCTCTCTCTCTCTCTCTCTATATATATATATATATATATATATATATATATATATATATAAAATACATATATGCAAATATATAAGTTACTAAATCTTTCATGGCAATTTTAAAAGCAATAATAAACAAAGTATGTTAAGCCATTTTAAAGCAGCATCCATATTCAGAGACATGAAATGCATTTTCTTTACCATTTTAGGAGAAATATTTTTTTTGTCAGTGGAAAAGTGTAATGGCCAAAACTCCCTGAACTATAAACAGCAATGTAAAAGGGGTCAGATTCTGAAATGAGCTGCATTTAAATATGTAAAGATGGGCTAGGGGGTTTAGACACATTTTTTTTTGTCCTTGTCAGATTCCTTGAAACTTTTGGAAAGCTCCGAAAGGAAGGATAAAACCTTTTTATGCATTAATACTGAAACTAGGGCTTTAAGCGTATTTGACTTTGCTAGTTTGATATGTTGCATTAAATTCAGACTCCAGTAGGGGCTGTTATACAACTTCTCTTCAGGTGTGTAATTTAGCACATGTTCAGAAAATGAATGAGATTCCTAAAACATTTATGGTGGTGATCCCAAGCATTTTAGCTATGAGCAATTCCATAAAATATGGCTCTGAAAATCCACAGCTGGTACATGCTAATGAGGACTGGCAGAATTTATTTATTTATTTTATTTATTTAACATTTATTTATTGGGAAAGTCTGACTTGGGACAAAGCCAATTTTCAGCAGAGGCCCAGGGAGAAACTCTTCAGATGCATGTTTTTGTAACACATCTGATTCCAAAATGGGAATTAGGCTCACTCACAATGCTGCAACATGTCAAGTTTCACATAAATGAATGCTAATTTAAAACACTGAACTAGCGGAATAGCCCGTTGAAATAAATAGGTTGTTGCAATATTACAACAGCTACAGTTATACGGGGAGAATTTGTCAGTGGCATCTAGTGACTTCAGAGCAAGGGGGAGGGCTGCAAAAAATAATTACAACTGGGTCTAATTAGAATGAAGTGAGTCTATGTTATAACAAGTCGATAAACATTATCTGTGATCAAACAACAGATAAGGCCAGTCACTTTTTTCCAAAGACTGCCTCAGTGCAATTCATTCTAGCCTCTTAATTTACTACATAGAGCAAAGGTGTCTGACCATAATCAATGGTGCCAGCCTTAGGTAAAATAAAGACTTAGACAAAAGACTCCATGGAACCCTCTGTTGCACAAAGATCCCCCTTGTGCCTCCACAGTAGCTATACCTTGATTCCTCCATATTATGGCCCATTAACATCGAGATACAGTACTTTTTTTATACTTTATCTTTGTTCGAAGCATTTTCCTCTATCCTTTTCACACACCCTAACTATCAAAGACTACAGTGTAATAAGCATGGAAATAACAGAATTTAGCTGGGGAACCACTAGGCTCCACAAAAGGCATAGGAGTCTAGCTGCTCTCAGTTGTATCTTAAAGCTTTTTTTCCATCCTATTGATCCAACTGTGGCTTGAACAAAGATCCTGAGCAAGGAAAGAAAATCAGTCTTATTTTTTATTTCAATGAAACATAAGGTGTGAATAAAAACTTAATTTCAAAATGAATAAAATCTTAAGTTCTCAATAATATGAGTAGGCAGGATCTGTGTTACTTTACAGCTGGTTGTAATTCTAGCCCAGCTGTGAAATAAGACAAAGTTTACATTCACAGCAGTGAGAGAACTTTGCTTTGCTGCATGACCTAGTTACAGAGCCCCACACATCTGAATTTGTTAGCTTTTCTGTCTGGTTTACTCCCTCAGCTCCTCGTCTATAATTTGTGCTGAGATATGCTCTCCCATGGTCTCTGAATCATGAATCTGAGCAGAGAGGTAAGCCTTGAGTGTTGAGAAAAGAAATACATAGATTTTTGGCATCCTTCAGGGATTCCAAAAAAAGTTTTGTCACAAAGTGAATAAAAAAAGTTGCTCTGAGCTGCACTCAGTGCACCACCACTGTTGGATTCGATCTATAGTGGGTCATTTGCACAACAGCTTTTTTCTCTGAAAAAAGCCTTCTTAAATCAAATGGGCCTCAGCGCCCTAATTATATGGCTGCATTCATCTACACTAAGAACAATTAAGACACTGTGAGCTGCAGTAAACCACACCTACCTAATAAAACCAATTATTAGTTGTCTGCCTAAATTGACTAACCCAGCTGATACCACCATCTAATATCCTTTACCCCTGTAACCGATTACTTACCTCTGCAGTAATAGGCATCCCCGACCAACATCATTCTTGTCAAAACAATGGACCAGAACTTCTACATCACATCTGTAGCCATCCTGATTAAGATGAGTATCTTCAGATGATGTAGCTATTGTCTTGTGCTGTATGACAATCATTTATTGCTCAAACAGCAGAATGCAGAGTGTGAAAAATGTATGTATATAATGTCATTCAGGGCCAAAATCTCACAGACAACCAAGACATCTGGATCAGTACACCTAACGGCACAGGTCACTGCAATACCTATACAATGAGTAATCTGTCATATGCTGAGGTACTAAAGTCCAACTTGCCTAAACCACACAGGCCTCCAAAATGGAACATAAACATGAATCACCCTCAGCAACACTATTAGACCGCAAAGCCTGCCACTTCATATAACACCAGGAGTTCCAAAGGCTTACTTTCAAAGCCCATAAGGCAGACATCTACCCAAATTATCGGAGACTCCACTATAAGACATGCAGCTGTATCTCTTACCAGGCTGAGCAAGAAGCAAGTGATGGTTAGTTGCTTGTTTGGTGCTGCGACCTGCCAGACCATGCATGCCCTCAAATTCTTGAACAGTAAGTACCAGTATGAATCTGTCATACATCACTGGCTTATATGAAGAGAAACATGATGGAGCTTTCTGACTATGTGTCCCAGGCAGGTATGGGCCTAACACTGAGCATTATTCTACCTTTTCCAAGGATAACACCGGAATATGAACAAAATAATCAACTTAAATAATTGGGTTTAGCTTTTGGTGTCACTCAAAGGGGATAAAATATTTGTCAGTCTGCAAAGACATATTCAACAGACTGCACTGCTTCACCAGGGATGATTTACACCTGTCACCTCTAGGTGTGAATATTGGCTAAGACATTCTCCACCTCCATTATGCCATTTTTAGGCAATGTCAATCCGATATGGTTACCTATTACAAAATCAAAGTTACGAACTTCGAATACCATATGGTCGACACCATATGATCGAAGTTCTGTAACTTCGAAATTAAAAAAAAAAAATAAAACAAACAAAATGTACCCTGACAGGTTAAAGCAGGGGGACAAGCCCCCCTGCACCCCCACACCCCCCGCTTCTTAAATATACCAACTCCGAGATCGCACTTTAATGCACTATGGTGTGGAAAGGGAAGATTTCCCTTTCCTACACTGTAGCGTGATCTCAGAGTTGGTATATTTAAGTAGCAGGGGGTGTGGGGGGTACAGGGGGCTTGCTCCTCTGCCTACACCCTTTACTTTTTTTTTATTGTCTTTTTTGATGATTTTGAATTTTCAATTGTTCGATCATTTAAGGTCGACCTTAAGTGATTTGAACAATTGAAAATTGAATGTTCCAACATGAACCCATCCGATATAGCTGCTAACATAACTTTATGATCAAAGAATGATAAGTTCATCTCTGTCTCTATTCTATTGTAACCTGTATTTATGGATGGAAATTCAGAAATTTACCTCAGGACTGTCCCCCTGTACTATTTTTGGATAGAAACAGCATCTACATGTCCTTTCCTACAATATGTCCGCTATAAAATCTCAATGGCATTATCCTAGAAGTAATCAGTATATCGGCTGCAAGTAATCATTGTCATATGCGCAGTATATAAATATAAACCTTGAAATGAAGCAGAGAAGTTTGAACTAATGATATAACTGGATAGGCTTAATGTAGCCTAAAAGGTTAGTTAGCCTAGTATTCACTTAAGAGCCTATGAACCTATGAATAAATGCTTGCAAAGATATATTAATCCTATCTGGGATTTTTGCCTGCCTCTCTACTTCTCTCACTCCCTCTCTAAAAAAGATAGTTACCTACTTTGCACCACTATGGTGTTGTAGTGGGTTGCAAATAAAAGAACAACTAGCCACAGGCATAAATAATACAGCTGAGGGTCTTAGAAATGAAACCAGAGCACCTGGATAAAATTTATACTGAGACAAGGAGTGCATGTATGCTCTGAGCGGAAGGAATCATAGCCAAAAACTCAACCAGAGATCTAACCACTGTGAGATGGCAATGCTACTCACTGCACCACTGTTCCAATAATCAGTTGCTATAACATAAATCCTGCCCAGACTGCAATTTATTGTGTACAATACAAATGCCTGACTGTGATGGAAAGATAAAAGAAAATTATGATCATCTAAGTTTAGATACACTGCACCCCCTCCCCCACACAGTCATTTTCATTATAGATAGACACCATACCCATTACTTACAACCTCTTTACTGACTGAACCCACCTCAGATATCTGATTGTGTTTTAAAAATGGCCCAAGATAATGTACTCCAACTGGCTTAAAACAAATGCATACTATTTCTACAAAGTCAGAGTAATGACTGTTTAATTTGAACAAATGGCAGTAGTTCGGTACTTATATTTAACCAAAAGTTATATGACAGAGCATACCACAGATGCATCATTGCAATAAAAAAAGTGCCACTGTAATGGATTTCAGCTTTGTTTCACAAAACTGTAACTACAGTAAAGTATTCCAGCTTACATCAAACAAATTCACAATAGTGTTGCAAAGACAGAATAATGATTTTTTAACATGAGCAATGTCAGTTGCAGTCATCCCCAAGGAGCTAATGTATCCAGTAATTATAGCAACTTTGTTGACTGCATACACTTCAGATGTCTAATTGTGATGAAAATGGTAACAGTAATGTATTTCAACTTTATTTTCTACAAGCATTAACCACAGCTAAATGTTACAACATACAAATAAACATTAGTTCTGTAAAGCCAAAATAATGACTGTTTAACTTGAGCAAATGGCAGTAGCATTAGTCACTTTCATTCACAATCAGCTCCTGTATCCAATTAAAGCCAAATCTGCTGAATATATTCACCTCAGATATAAGTCCTTAATAAAATAAAAATAATAGCTGCCCATAGTAATTTATTTGAAACACACACAACATCTATAACCCCACACATACACTCAGACATACAGAAAACACAGACACATACCCACAAAATTATCCCCACTGATTACAGCAAATTAATTGGATGTGTACATTTCAAATATTAGACTGGGATCAAATGAATGAATGAATACATAAATAATGGCAATGTGTATTTCAGCTTGCTGCTGACAAAACATACAGTGTCAACCCAGTGCAACCCCCTCCATATACATACAGAGATGCACGGATACTCACACACACACACACACACACACACACACACACACACACACACACACACACACACACACACACACACACACACACATACTTACCTTCCTACACTGTCAGGTATAGTGCTTGTAAAAAAATGGTACATTTAAAAAACCTGGTCTTGGGCTTATACTTCAGTAGTTGTCCATGGATTCCTTCATTCACTTTTAGTCTTAAGGTTGGATTCTGAAACGTCTTACATTGAGCTAGTCTAAAGTCCTTGATGTAATTAAATGGGTCAGTGTAACAAATAGTTTTCATGTGCGATATGCAAAGGGACATTAGTGTTGATAAGTTTATTGAGAAGTTTATTCAATGAACAATACAGTGTTGATTTTACTAACATTTTGTTTATAAGTACACATGCACAAGTGGAAATTCCAAAAATTATTGCACTATTGTATTCTAAGGTTTTTGGAGTAATTAAAGGAGCAATGTAACAAACAGTGTTTATGTGTGATATACACACAAATTGTTACATTGGCAAGACATATTTTTATCTACTGCATTAATACAATCTATGTTGATTTTTGCTTAAAGTATATATGCACATACATGCACACATGCACACAGGCGCGTGCACACACACACACACACACACACACACACACACACACACACACACACACGAATACCATTTTTCTTGACGTGCCTAATACCAAAACAAATTGATCAACATTATGTACATAGATACACTACTATGCATGCGATGATGATTAATGCCAGTGCATGCAAAACTTTAAAAGCATAATTTTTTGCAGGGGAGCAAATTTCCCTTAACCCTCCATACTCCCTGGCTCATTATATTCTCTCTGAGATCACACAATCCCTGGGGAAAAGGTTATATTCTCCTACCCGGGGATTGTTGTACTCGCATACCTGTTGACCATCTATTTAGTCAACCAAATTGTATCAATTAAACAGATGTTGACCAAAGTATGACTTGATAAAGTTACCAGGACCCACATATATACATACACACCCATACACACACACAAACATATATATATATATATATATATATATATATATATATATATATATATATATATATATATATTTATATATATATATATATATATATATATATATATATATATATATATATGTGTGTGTGTGTGTGTGTGTGTGTGTGTGTGTGTGTATAAATATATATAGATACAGGATTGTTGTACTTGCATACCTGTTGACCATCTATTTAGTCAACCAAATTGTATCAATTAAACAGATGTTGACCAAAGTATGACTTGATAAAGTTACCAGAACCCACATATATACATACACACCCATACACACACAAATATATATATATATATATATATATATATATATAGATATATATATAGATATATATAGATATATATATATGTGTGTGTGTGTGTGTGTGTGTGTGTGTGTGTGTGTGTGTGTGTGTATAAATATATATAGATACAGATATATATTTGTGTACACATACACACAAGAAAACATAGTCTAAGCTTCATAGTGACTCACATTTCTACACTGCCACATAGATATACTATTATTTATATGTGGAACTAGTATGCAGTATGCTGTCATGGGCAGTTATATATAGAAAACAGCTATCCATGCTAATAACAAATCATAGCTATAGATAAAACACATATATGGAAAAATATGAACTGCTGTCAACAAGATGTACCCACATCAAGTATTACAATGAAAGTTTTGCCACCCATATTGAACAGATTCTAAAGAAAAGGAACAAAACGGCAGCACATGAAAAAACCAAGCGAAACGTTGAAAAAACACATCCAAGTCGCACCGATAAAACTGAACGTTCTTTATTTCACACAGTTAGTGCTTTCACCAGGTTGGCTTCATCAGACTGTATCATCGTATTAAATCACAGCCCTTATATAGTATCATCAATTAATACCATCATCACATCAATTAACATACTCATAAATTTTTAAGACCATATTACATACACACATATAATTAATCATAAGAACATCCTAAACATTGTAAAAACTATACATATAGTTAATAACTTCAATATAATACTATAATACTAATTCACTGCCTAAAACATTTTTCCTTTCCTAACCCTCCTCCTCTTTAAAATAGCTTGTAGACTAACTTTATCATTCAGGCCAGGTGGATGATCTGCTCTACAGTGTATTATCCACCTCAGCTCTACTTCTAGGGTATAGTTCTCCAAATCTCCCCCTCTTAAGCTACTATTAATACTTTGTATCACACAAAAAGAAAAACTATGTGATGGACCTGCAACCTTATAATGTTTGGCTAATGTATTGTGTTCCTGACCTGTCCGCATCTGATAAACATGTTCCCTTATCCGCTCTCTTAACTGTCTATTCGTTTTCCCTATATAAAATGCAGGGCATGAAACACACTGGGCAAGATAAATCACATTCGTGCTCCTGCAAGTAGTACCTGTCAAAAAGGAAAACTCTGTCCCTGTTATAGGTTGTTTAAAAATATCAGTAGTATTAATATAACTGCATTGATTACAGTGCTGGCAGGGGACGGTATTATTTGTTTGTGGGACATATTTCTCCACTGCACCATGACAAAGTAATCTCTTCAAGTTTTTCTTGTTTTTATATTTAAACCTAGGCCTCTCCCCTACTATAGATCTAATTTCCTCATCTACTCCAAGTACGCCCCAATGCTTCTCTATAATTTTCCTAATATTATATACATCACTAGTAAAATAAATAGGTATACCTAGAGGATTTAGTTTATTCCCTCTAACTGGTGTACTTTCTTCGTCTCGATCTATTGCGTCACATTTCTCTGAAAAATAAGGACGAGCCTTCGTCTCTCTCAGTGTATAAGTAGTAGAAATTGCTTTCTCTATATCAACCTTATCATAGGACCTCTCCAATAACCTTGTACTTAATCCTGTCAGCTCCCTTCTAAACCCATCATCTGTCGGGTTCAACCTAGACGCCCTCATAGTTTGGCTCTTTACCACATTTTCAAAAATGTGTCTAGGATGCATGCTACTCCTACGAAGGAGTGTATTTCTATAGCACACTTTCCTATGGACAGATGTGTTCACCATCCCATTTGGTAATCTCATAATATCCACATCTAAAAAGGGGACATACTCCCTCGAATACTTAATAGTAAAATTCAAAAAATCCGTTGAATTGTTCATAAAGATTTCTAACTCTCGTAACTGGGTTTCATTCCCTCTCCAAACCAAAAAGAGGTCGTCCACAAACCTCTTATAAAAATGAGCATATTGTTCAAATATAGCACTGGGGAATAACACCTCTCTCTCCCAGTCTGCCATAACAATGTTGGCGTAGCTATTGGCACAACTTGTGCCCATAGCCACGCCATCATTCTGTATGTATGTTTCATCACCAAAGATGAAGACATTATTCTCTAGGATGGTCTCTAAGAAAAGAGCTATCAGTTCAACCAAATCAACATCCAAAGAGGCATGCTTGTTTAAATAGTTCTGTACACTAGTGACACCCCTCTCATTCGGTATGACTGTAAATAAACTAGTGACATCAAATGTAAACAGAAAATACTCTTCCTTCTCATCTAATGAAGTAATATACTCATACAAATCCAATAAGAATTGTTTGCTGTCTTTCAATATATATGGATTAGCTTCTACCACTGGTCTAAGATGGTATTCAACAAACAATGAGAAAGGTTCGGTCAACCAACCTTGACCCGAGACTATCGGTCTCATTGGGGGATTCTCTAGGTTTTTATGCACCTTTGGGAGGCCCTTCAAAATAGGTATTAATGGATTCTCAACTTTAAGATATTTAAACAGATTTTTATCTATTATACTGATTCTATATAAATCATCGAGCATATCATAAACTCAGAACACTTTTATCATCACTTCATCCATCTCTAATTTACTATAAAAGCTACCATCTTGTAACATATTACACATACTACTATAATATTGTTCAAAGTCCATCACAACGATTGGCCCTCCTTTATCTGCAGGGGTAATTATAATAGAGCGATCATTTTTTAAATCATACATCGCTTGTCTTTGTACTGATGTTAAATTATTTCTCCTGCTATTCTTTTTCATATTCCCATTATTGTATTGTAAGTGAAAATCATTCTCAACTAACCTTGAAAATGTCTCTAATACATGGTGTAACATTGGAACATATGTACTCGCAGGTTTAAAAATACCCTTGACATTCTGTTCTTCTAAATTCCCATAGTCTAATTTCAGCTGTATATTCCGTATAAACATCTTAACGTCTATCACAGAATCCGTAATATCACTTAACTGACTCGGTATAAAGGTTAACCCCTTACTAAGCACTTGTTCTTCATAGATATTTAAGCTCCTGTGAGATATATTAATAACAACTGATTTCCCTTCTTCCCCCATATTTTCTTCAATGTGGGGCCCTCCTGATTTGTATCTAGTATTTTCCGTTTTTGTCGACCCCTGTTCACGGATCGATTTCTCCCTTTGAACCGGGGTGACTGTATGGGGAAAGGGGTATCACATGTAATATAATTTCCTGCTACTTCCTTCATAAAACCAGTGGCAAGGCTCTTATTCTTAACCACTGGTTCACTCTTATTTCCAATTTGCACAACATCAGTTGTATGATTCACTCTCACATCTCCTATATTATTATACTGGTTACTTACATTACTTTGTCTTTCATTTATTACTATTGGGTACAGATTCCTACTATTAATCTCATCATTAATCATAGTTGGGGGTTCACAACGCTCCGTCGATGCATTAACATCACTGGCCAACACATTCTCATCTACCATCACCCTGCTAACATCAGCAGTCAAAAGTCTATTAGCATTGCTATTATTAATTCCATTATCAGTGTTCCTCGGCCAAGTGAACACCTGACCACATTTAAAGTCTAAAGTGTCCCTCTCAATCTTGCTTTTCTTTTGAACAAGTAATCGCTTTTCATACAAACAGACATTGTCCATGAGTCTATCCATGCCCACCACAGCTTTTGAAGTGGAATACTTTAAAGTAATAGACTCATGTAGCTTAGTCACTTTTAGTCTCAAAGCTTCTTCTTCTGGTTTATGGTAATCAATTAACAGCTTCATATAACTGAAGCTCAAATCCATATTTAACTTTTGCCATTTTAATAACAACTCAGGAAAATGATTACCTGTGGTGGGCATTTTTAACACTCTGAGTCCCCGTGGTATAATGTGTTTTTTCAAGCATGCCTCAAAGTGATGTCTCTGTAACTGTAGCCTTTTAAGCTTCAAAAAATTGATCTCCAACTTATTTAAATCCTCCGCTAGTGATACTAGGTCATCCGCGTTATCACATTCAGATCCACGCTTCTCCTCTGCTTCATAAAACAGTAAAATGTTCTTTTCTCCAGTCACACATTCACGGAACCTTGCCAACTTCCAGTCGCTATGATCCATTACGTCAGGCGTATACGCCAGTTCAATCTCATCACCTCCTGTGCAAGCCATGCCCTCTCCTTGGAACAAAATAACAGCAATAATCCAAAATAAAATTACGTTCCTCCAGACGAGTAGCGTTCCTGTATATAACTCAAAGCATAAAGTCCAAATAACCATGAACAGGAACAAAAATATTACATACACACATATAATCTTAAATATTGTAAAAACTATACATATAGTTAATAACTTCAATATAATACTATAACACTAATTCACTGCCTGAAACTTTTTTCCTTTCCTAACCCTCCTCCTCTTTAAAATAGCTTGTAGACTAACTAACATTATAAGGTTGCAGGTCCATCACATAGTTTTTCTTTTTGTGCGATACAAAATATTAATAGTAGCTTAAGAGGGGGAGATTTGGAGAACTATACCCTAGAAGTAGAGCTGAGGTGGATAATACGCTGTAGAGCAGATCATCCACCTGGCCTGAATGATAAAGTTAGTCTACAAGCTATTTTAAAGAGGAGGAGGGTTAGGAAAGGAAAAATGTTTTAGGCAGTGAATTAGTATTATAGTATTATATTGAAGTTATTAACTATATGTATAGTTTTTACAATGTTTAGGATGTTTTTATGATTAATTATATGTGTGTATGTAATATGGTCTTAAAAATTTATGAGTATGTTAATTGATGTGATGATGGTATTAATTGATGATACTATATAAGGGCTGTGATTTAATACGATGATACAGTCTGATGAAGCCAACCTGGTGAAAGCGCTAACTGTGTGAAATAAAGAACGTTCAGTTTTATCGGTGCGACTTGGATGTGTTTTTTCAACGTTTCGCTTGTTTTTTTCATGTGCTGCTGTTTTGTTCCTGTGCATGGTTATTTGGACTTTATGCTTTGAGTTATATACAGGAACGCTACTCGTCTGGTGGAACATAATTGTATTTTGGATTATTGCTGTTATTTTGTTCCACGGAGAGGGCATAGCTTGCACAGGAGGTGATGAGATTGAACTGGCGTATACGCCTGACGTAATGGATCATAGCGACCGGAAGTTGGAAAGGTTCCGTGAATGTGTGACCGGAGAAGAGAACATTTTACTGTTTTATGAACCAGAGGAGAAGCATGGATCCGAATGTGATAATGCGGATGACCTGGTATCGCTAGTGGAGGATTTAAATATGTTGGAGATCGATTTTTTTAAGCTTAAAAGGCTACAGTTACAGAGACATCACTTTGAGGCATGCTTGAAAAAACGCATTTTACCACGGGGACTCAGAGTGTTAAAAATGCCCACCACAGGTAATCATTTTCCTGAGTTGTTATTAAAATGGCAAAAGTTAAATATGGATTTGAGCTTCAGTTATATGAAGCTGTTAATTGATTACCATAAACCAGAAGAAGAAGCTTTGAGACTAAAAGTGACTAAGCTACATGAGTCTATTACTTTAAAGTATTCCACTTCGAAAGCTGTGGTGGGCATGGATAGACTTATGGACAATGTCTGTTTGTATGAAAAGCGATTACTTGATCAAAAGAAAAGCAAGATTGAGAGGGACACTTTAGACTTTAAATGTGGTCAGGTGTTCACTTGGCCGAGGAACACTGATAATGGAATTAATAATAGCAATGCTAATAGACTTTTGACTGCTGATGTTAGCAGGGTGATGGTAGATGAGAATGTGTTGGCCAGTGATGTTAATGCATCGACGGAGCGTTGTGAACCCCCAACTATGATTAATGATGAGATTAATAGTAGGAATCTGTACCCAATAGTAATAAATGAAAGACAAAGTAATGTAAGTAACCAGTATAATATAGGAGATGTGAGAGTGAATCATACAACTGATGTTGTGCAAATTGGAAATAAGAGTGAACCAGTGGTTAAGAATAAGAGCCTTGCCACTGGTTTTATGAAGGAAGTAGCAGGAAATTATATTACACGTGATACCCCTTTCCCCATACAGTCACCCCGGTTCAAAGGGAGAACTCGATCCATGAACAGGGGTCGACAAAAACAGAAAATACTAGATACAAATCAGGAGGGCCCCACATTGAAGAAAATATGGGGGAAGAAGGGAAATCAGTTGTTATTAATATATCTCACAGGAGCTTAAATATATATGAAGAACAAGTGCTTAGTAAGGGGTTAACCTTTATACCGAGTCAATTAAGTGATATTACGGATTCTGTGATAGACGTTAAGATGTTTATACGGAATATACAGCTGAAATTAGACTATGGGAATTTAGAAGAACAGAATGTCAAGGGTATTTTTAAACCTGTGAGTACATATGTTCCAATGTTACACCCTGTATTAGAGACATTTTCAAGGTTAGTTGAGAATGATTTTCACTTACAATACAATAATGGGAATATGAAAAAGAATAGCAGGAGAAATAATTTAACATCAGTACAAAGACAAGCGATGTATGATTTAAAAAATGATCGCTCTATTATAATTACCCCTGCAGATAAAGGAGGGCCAATCGTTGTGATGGACTTTGAACAATATTATAGTAGTATGTGTAATATGTTACAAGATGGTAGCTTTTATAGTAAATTAGAGATGGATGAAGTGATGATAAAAGTGTTCCGAGTTTATGATATGCTCAATGATTTATATAGAAGTAGTATAATAGATAAAATTTGTTTAAATATCTTAAAGTTGAGAATCCATTAATACCTATTTTGAAGGGCCTCCCAAAGGTGCATAAAAACCTAGAGAATCCCCCAATGAGACCGATAGTCTCGGGTCAAGGTTGGTTGACCGAACCTTTCTCATTGTTTGTTGAATACCATCTTAGACCAGTGGTAGAAGCTAATCCATATATATTGAAAGACAGAAAACAATTCTTATTGGATTTGTATGAGTATATTATTTCATTAGATGAGAAGGAAGAGTATTTTCTGGTTACATTTGATGTCACTAGTTTATTTACAGTCATACCGAATGAGAGGGGTGTCACTAGTGTACAGAACTATTTAAAGAAGCATGCCTCTTTGGATGCTGATTTGGTTGAACTGATAGCTCTTTTCTTAGAGACCATCCTAGAGAATAATGTCTTCATCTTTGTTGATGAAACATACATACAGAATGATGGCGTGGCTATGGGCACAAGTTGTGCTAATAGCTACGCCAACATTGTTATGGCAGACTGGGAGAGAGAGGTGTTATTCCCCAGTGCTATATTTGAACAATATGCTCATTTTTATAAGAGGTTTGTGGACGACCTCTTTTTGGTTTGGAGAGGGAATGAAACCCAGTTACGAGAGTTAGAAATCCTTATGAACAATTCAACGGATTTTTTTAATTTTACTATTAAGTACTCGAGGGAGTATGTCCCCTTTTTAGATGTGGATATTATGAGATTACCGAATGGGATGGTGAACACATCTGTCCATAGGAAAGCGTGCTATAGAAATACATTCCTTCATAGGAGTAGCATGCATCCTAGACACATTTTTGAAAATGTGGTAAAGAGCCAAACTATGAGGGCGTCTAGGTTGAACCCGACAGATGATGGGTTTAGAAGGGAGCTGACAGGATTAAGTACAAGGTTATTGGAGAGGTCCTATGATAAGGTTGATATAGAGAAAGCAATTTCTACTACTTATACACTGAGAGAGACGAAGGCTCGTCCTTATTTTTCAGATAAATGTGACGCAATAGATCGAGACGAAGAAAGTACACCAGTTAGAGGGAATAAACTAAATCCTCTAGGTATACCTATTTATTTTACTAGTGATGCATATAATATTAGGAAAATTACAGAGAAGCATTGGGGCGTACTTGGAGTAGATGAGGAAATTAGATCTATAGTAGGGGAGAGGCCTAGGTTTAAATATAAAAACAAGAAAAACTTGAAGAGATTACTTTGTCATGGTGCAGTGGAGAAATATGTCGCACAAACAAATAATACCGTCCCCTGCCAGCACTGTAATCAATGCTGTTATATTAATACTACTGATATTTTTAAACAACCTATAACAGGGAGAGAGTTTTCCTTCTTGACAGGTACTACTTGCAGGAGCACAAATGTGATTTATATTGCCCAGTGTGTTTCATGCCCTGCGTTTTATATAGGGAAAATGAATAGACAGTTAAGAGAGCGGATAAGGGAACATGTTTATCAGATGCGGACAGGTCAGGAACACAGTGCATTAGCCAAACATTATAAGGTTGCAGGTCCATCACATAGTTTTTCTTTTTGTGTGATACAAAATATTAATAGTAGCTTAAGAGGGGGAGATTTGGAGAACTATACCCTAGAAGTAGAGCTGAGGTGGATAATACGCTGTAGAGCAGATCATCCACCTGGCCTGAATGATAAAGTTAGTTTACAAGCTATTTTAAAGAGGAGGAGGGTTAGAAAAGGAAAAAAGTTTTAGGCAGTGAATTAGTATTATAGTATTATATTGAAGTTATTAACTATATGTATAGTTTTTACAATGTTTAGGATGTTTTTATGATTAATTATATGTGTGTATGTAATATGGTCTTAAAAATTTATGAGTATGTTAATTGATGTGATGATGGTATTAATTGAGGATACTATATAAGGGCTGTGATTTAATACGATGATACAGTCTGATGAAGCCAACCTGGTGAAAGCGGTAACTGTGTGAAATAAAGAACGTTCAGTTTTATCGGTGCGACTTGGATGTGGTTTTTCAACGTTTCGCTTGGTTTTTTCATGTGCTGCCGTTTTGTTCCTGTACATGGTTATTTGGACTTTATGCTTTGAGTTATATACAGGAACGCTACTCGTCTGGAGGAACATAATTGTATTTTAGATTCTAAAGAAAGCCTTACGAATGTAGTAAATATCACAATATACAATTGTGTTCTTCATATAAAAGTGTTCCTCAATGTCAACACATTACAAGAGCACTATATTAATGTACATTCATCAAACAATCTTAAAATCTGATATAGCCCAGTGGATGTGATATAACAGATAAATGATAATACCCTTGTATCAGGCAGCTACACTGTGTCCTTATGTAGAAGTAATAATCCAATAGATGCGTGTTAGAATGCTGCAGACTTGTATGAGTGTGTGTGTGTGTGTGTGTGTGTGTGTGTGTGTGTGTGTGTGTGTGCGTGTGTGTATATATATATATATATATATATATATATATATAGATACATGCATGTATATATACATACATATATATAGCTATATATGTAGAGATATATATAGATATATATATATATATATATATATATATATATATATATATATATATATATATATATATATATATAGATAGATATATTTATATAGGGTCAACTTTAGTAGATTGACATTTCACTTTCCCGACTTTTACTTCGCTGAGATGAAAGGACCTACAAACACAGAAGACCAACAGCCGGAACACTGACCTACCTCTCCAGGTAAATAACCACTTGGCCATCCTGTTTAACTTTGCACCTTACTCCTATCGTAGTGCGATCTCAGAGTAGGTATATTTAGTTAGGGGGGTGTGAGGGGCAAGACCCCCCACATGGGTGGGTTTACTTTTGTTAATTTTTTTTTCAGGATGGCCAATTGGTTACTTACCTGGAGTGGTAAGTTGGTGTTCTGGGTGTCAGTCTTCTGCATTTGTCGGCCCTTTCGTCTTGGCGAAGTGAAAGTTGGTGAAGTGGCCATTCGGGTAAGTGAAGTAGATCCATGTATATATATATATATATATATATATATATATATATATATATATATATGTAGATATATAATTTGGCTCCCCAATGCCATATATTCACGAACAGTCACTGACCCAATAGTATGTGTCAAAGTCTACAAGTCTTGTAGAGCAAGGCAGCCACAATGAAGTAGATGGATGAAGCCCTGATGGTGATGCAGACCTGGATTCATTTGTGCAGTTTAGACACCTATAGGGCCTGGCACAGGAAAGGAATTATGATTCCATGCCTGTTCAGATCTCTTTGATAGGAGGGAATATGACAATGTGCTGGAGTGAGGTAGGTGGTCCTTGCAGTGCTATGTGGTCAAGACCAGAAGTATACAAGGCATCTTTACTAGGTGAATGGACAGGCCACAGGGATTGTCACTTTCAGGGAGGATGGAGACACACCTTAAGAGAGGTCATGCCTATTAGTTCAGAATTGCCATGTAAATAATGCCAGCACATAGGAGCAGGGCCCCCTAGCATAGGTTCATAGGTTCATAGATCAGTACTAGGCTAACTGCCCTTGTGAGCCATTTTAAGCCTAGCCAATTATCCTTTGTGAGACTCAAACCCAGCACCTTGTGTTTGTAAGGCAAGCACCTTAACTATTAGGCCACCTCCCAATGGTCACAAGTGATCTTGTATGAGCATCAGACATAGCTCCCAGGCTCACTCCCCTCTTCCACTGGGCAGATGACCCGAACACAGAGGAATTAATAACCTGAATTGCACTTAATAACTTGCTGTTAGGAAGAGTAGGACTTAGAGTAGATGTACACAGAGTTACAGAAAAACTCAGTGGAATATGCATATAATGCCTAGGAGGTGCTGGGTAGGTATAGTGTTAAGGAGAGGAATACAGAAAGGCAGATGGTAGTGTTAAGGACTGGAATGCAGAAGGTCAGATGACAGTGAATTTTGTGAAAAGGATGGACGTGGCTGTGGTGAATGCATATTTTAAGAAGAGGAAGGATGATAGGATGATGTACAAAAGTGGAGGAGGATACGCACAGGTGGATTATATCCTATGCAGGAGGGCCAGTTTGAAGGAGATTGGAGGCTGCAAAGTGGTGACAGGAGAAAGCATAGTTAGGTAGTATAGGATGGTGTCTGTAGGATGATGGCAATCAAGAAGAAGAGGGGGAGAGTGAGGGCAGTGCCAATGATCAAATGGTGGAAGTTGAAAAAGGAAAACTGTAAGGTGGAGTTCAGAGAAGAGTCAAGACAGACACTGGGTGGCAGTAAAGAGTTACCAGATAGCTGGGCAGCCACAGCAGAGGTGGTAAGGGAGGCAGCTAGAAATGTACTTGGTGTGATGTCTGGGTAGAGGAAGTAGGACAAGGAGACCTGGTTGTGGAATGAGGAAATGCAGGAGAATATACAGAGGAAGAGGTTGGTGAAGAAGAAGTGGGATTGTCAGAGAGATGAAGAAAGTAGACAGGATTACAAGGAAATGAGGCATATGGTGAAGAGAGAGGTGGTGAAGACTAAGAATAAGGCATATGGTGAGTTGCATGAAAGGTTGGACACTAAGGAGGGAGAAAAGGACCTGTTCTGATTGGTTAGACAGAGAGACTGAGCTGGGAAAGATGTGCAGCAAGTAAGGCTGACAAAGGATAATGAGGAAAACATATTTACAAGTGAGGAGAGTGTGTTGAGCAGATGGAAAGAGTCCTTTGAGGGGCGGATGAATGAAGAGAATGAGAGAGAGAGAGAGAGAGAAGGTTGGATGATGTGAGGATAGTGAATCAGGAAGTGCAATGGATTAGCAAGGAGGAAGTAAAGACAGCTATGAATGAAGAGGATGAAGAATGGAAAGGCTGTTGGTCCAAATGACATACCTGTGGAAGCATGGAGGTGTTTAGGAGAAATGGCAGTGGAGTTTTTAACCAGATTATTTAATGAAATCTTGGAAAGTGACAGGATGCCTGAAGAGTGGAGAAGAAGTTTATTGGTACCAATTTTTAAGAATAAGGGTGATGTGCAGAGCTGTGGTAACTATGGAGAGATAAAATTGATCAGTCACAGCATGAAGTTATGGGAAAGAGTAGTGGAAGCTAGATTAAGAAGGGAGGTGATGATTAGTAAACAGCAGTACAGTTTCATGCCAGGAAAGAGCAATACAGATGCGATGTTTACTCTGAGGGTGTTGATAGAGAAGTATAGAGATGGTCAGAAGGAATTGCATTGTGTCTTTGTGGACTTAGAGGAAGCATATGACAGGGTGCCTAGAGAGGAGTTGTGATATTGTCTGAGAAAGTTGGGAGTGGCATAAATGTTTGTACGAGTGGTACAGGATATATACAAAGGCAGTGTGGAAGTGGTAAGGTCTGTGGTAGGAGTGATGGATGCATTTAAGGTGGAGGTCAGATTACAAGGATCAACCCTGAGCCCTTTCTTATTTGCAATGGTGATGGACAGGTTGACAGACTAGATCAGACAGGAGTCCCCATGGACTATGATGTTTGAAAATGACATTGTGATTTGTAGGGAGAGTAGGGAGCCTGTTCAGGAGACCTTGGAGAGGTGGAGATATGCTCTAGAGAGGTGAGAAATGAAGGTCAGTAGGACTAAGACCAAATATATGTGTGTAAATGAGAGGGAGGACAGAGGAATGGTGAGGATGCAAGGAGTAGAGCTGGTGAAAGTGGATGAGTTTAAATATTTGGGATCAACAGTTTAAAGTAACTGTGAATGTGGTAGAGAGGTGAAGAATAGAGTACAGGAAGGGTGGAGTGGAAGGAGAAGAGTGTCAGGAGTGATTTATGACAGACGGGTACCAGTAAGAGTGAAAGGGAAATTCTACAAGATATTAATGAGACCAGCTGTGTTATATGGGTTTGAGACGGTGGCACTGACAAAAAGACAGGAGTCAGAGCTGGAGGTGGCAGAGTTAAAGATGTTTAGATTTGCATTAGGTGTGATGAGGATGGACAGGATTATGAATCAGTATATTAGAGGGTCAGCTCAGGCTGGATGGTTTGGAAACAAGGCCAGAGAGGTGAGATTGCATTGTTTTTTTACATGTGCTGAGGAGTGATTTTCGGTATATTGGGAAAAGGAGCTAAGGATGGAGCTGCCAGGCAAGAGGAAAAGAGGAAGGCCTAAGATAAGGTTTATGGATGTGGTGAGAGAGGACATGCAGGTGGTTAATGTGGCAGAGAAAGGTGCAGATGACAGGAAGAAATGGAAACAGATGATCCACTGTGACGACTCCTAATGGTTGCAGCCAAAAGAAAAAGAAGAGGATGTAGGGCTTGCCATGACAGTGAGTGTAATTGCAGAAACCTGTAGTTTGCAGACATAAGTAGAATATCACATATGGTTAGAGGAACACAGAATATGGTCATGTCTCAATACACATAATCTAAGTTATGTTAACATGAAATAATCTGTGCAATATGACCAAGTGGGGGCAGTATTAATTAGTGTGCCATGTAACGTAATGTGCACCAGCGAGTCAGTAGTGATGCCTACATGCTAGTGCAAAGATTCATAGGTGAGTAATGGGCTAGCTGTCTTGTGTGCCATTTTAAGCCTAGTCAATTTCCCTTTTCATGCTCAAAATGACCTGTCCCATTTGATTATAGATTGGCCTTACCTATCCCATCCCATGGGTGATAATTATATATCATCCCAAATGAG
This sequence comes from Protopterus annectens, assembly GCF_019279795.1. Classification (NCBI taxonomy): domain Eukaryota; kingdom Metazoa; phylum Chordata; order Ceratodontiformes; family Protopteridae; genus Protopterus; species Protopterus annectens. Next base: position 564,799,022 of record NC_056744.1, on the reverse strand, counting down.
AATTACTGTGATCATATCATAGATAATTTGAGGGGACCTGCACATGGTATAAAGCATTTAGGTGCTACCTCTGTCCGTTAGTTGCAAGGGGCAGTCCTGTGGTAAATTTTCTGTTTGCTATCCATAGATGTAAGTTGTGGCTGAAAATGGAGAGGGATGAACTTTGTTTTATGTGGATGGGGAGTCTGTTCCATAGCAATGGTATCCTATGCAAAATGTACTTGTCTCTCCAAACCATGATGTTGCAGAAGAGGTTTAGATCCCTACACTGAGTATTTCTGATCCAATTTGCTGATGTACAGTAAATCCATCAGTAATGGGTTAGAGGATGCCTTGTATGCCAGACACAGGTCACGTCTTAGCACTCTGAAGTAATATAATGGATTGTGAAACTGTAACAATGCACTCACATATCACTTTGAATACCAAAAGCTATATTACTCCTTGTCACAAACTATATGATAGGCTTTGCCATGCTAATAAAATGTAGTCATATCAGTATAGAACTTGAAAAATTGCATTCACATCTGTGGTTAATGCATTATGTGACTACCCATTAGTACTTGTTACATATTTCCAGAAAAGTTTATATGATTACATACTGAAACATGTACCACAGACTGGAACCAAGGAATTCAGCATTTGAAAGTGCAATCTAAAACAAAACTAAAGAAACCAAATAGGCTCATGTCGTGTCAAACAGCCCAAAAAACACCACAAGGAACATACTGTATAAACTGAAAGGCCCTTTGTGCAAAACTTGATAAAAAAGACTGCAGACAATTGAATCCTTTATAGTATTAAATCACACACAAAATACTGACATAAGAATCAAAGGTTAAGCACTTTTGTCCCTGTTGTTTAGGACTTCATCAGAACAATTTAAACAATCAGTAAGCCACAATTTAAATACTAAAATTGAAGATCACATGGTCACATCCAATTAATAATTAAAAAACACAAGCAAAGGAAAAAAATCACATCATACAATTAATAATGCTTTAAAATAAGAAGTATATCTTTAGAATAAGCAGAACCTACACTGACATTTATTAAAAATAATATCTATTCACCATGTTATTGTTATACTAAAATGGATTAAAAATGTATAAAAATGTATTAAAATATATGTGTAATATCTTTAAATACAATTTTATAATTTAGCAGCTCTACGTCTGAGAATAAGGTAACTGAAACTTGTTCATTCAAACCCAAGTTGTTAGATGCATTTAATCATACTTGTCAAATAAGTTCCCTTAGTTCAACTTTTGTTTCTCAAGGGCCACCTTGGGTGTCAATTGGAACAATTTCAAGAATGCCAAAAAGAAATTTCGAAAAGCTATTACATTTTTTGCGTATTTGCATAAGGAGTTTAAACTATCTCTAGAAATGGCATACAGGTGCTCATAAATTCTTGACATCAGTGGCATACACAGGTAATATAAAATATGTACAACATGCATTATGTTTGCCAGACAGTGTAGCAGCCACATGTGCAATGAATATTATAGTCTTATAATATATTTTAGTTAGGTCACATCTTTTTATTTTGTTTTATTTTGTTTTGTTGTAGGGTGTGGACTAGATGTTTGTAGTATTAATGAAGGTATGCATTTGATAGAGCTTGAAGTTAAAAGATCTCTGTGCTGTTGCACTACTGTATCATCTCTGAAGTACTAATTATTGTAGAAAAAACTAATGCTTATGTGTTGTGTTGCTTGGGACTCTTTCATCCTTTTTAACTCAACTTGCTTTGGTAGGCAGTTTAAAGTAAACACAGTGGAATTTGCGCATCTGTTTGGACCTCTTATACCTGGATATATGAGGAATGCAGTGTCCTTTTGTGGCATAGTGTGTGTAGAAGGTCAGATGTTGCTATGTGGGTAGGGGAAGTAGCATACCATAGCATGCACATAAGGGTGCAAGATGCAGGGTGGGTTAAATAACTAAAAATTTGACATGGTATCTCACCCCAGACTTCTTAAAGAACTTTCCAGGACTGGTCTATCATCCTCCTCACTTCAGTGGTTTTCTAGCTAGCTAGCTGAGCACTAAAATCGTAGGGCTCTATCTCCCCATTTCACATCACCCCCACTGGTGTATCTCAAGGATCCATCTTTGGCCCATTACTATTTAATACCTTCATCAATAACTTACATACATCCTCCTGTGAAGGCACTCTGATCCAATATGCAGATGACTCCACTGTCATCTACGTATCAGACACATTAACTCACCTACAACACATAACGCAACAAGCTTTCTCTTCCATAGAAACATGGCTCTCCAATGCTGAACTCCTACTGAACCAAAAAAAAAAAAAAAACAAAGCTCCTTCTCTTCACCCACAAACCCCATAACTCCAACAAAACAAATTAAATCTTTTCAGTCAACAATACTGAAATTGAATTGGCTCAGCATACCAAACTACTAAGTGTCACAACTGACGATAATCTCAAGTTTGACCTACACATACAAAACAGCATTAAAAAACCCCACTAAAAACTAGGCATGCTATACACAACTAAAAACCTCCTCACAGCAGCTACTAAAATTACCCTGGCCAAAACCTACCCCTTGCCCTCACTGTTATATGGAGGCTCGATTCTAACTAACTTACTGACCTCCCTATGAAAAAAAAATAGAAAGCTGCTATAACAAAATTACCAAATTTGCCATAAATGCAACCCCTGTAATGCATCACTATAAAACCCTACATTCCCTGAGATGGCTTGAACCCTTCTCCACCTCCAATACGTACATCTTACTACGGTATACAAAATCACCCCCAACCCACTATCTTGTCCTACTCTTAGCCCATTAATCAACTTTTATATCCCAAATAAACATCTCAGATCTGAAGACAAACATCTCCTCACAACTTCTAAACCTTATAAAACCCAGGCCTAAGCCTTTACTCCAGCTCTGTGGGAAAACCATGGAACTCCCTTCATTTAACTATCAAAACTGTTAGTAACCTTCACTCCTTTGTAACCTCTATGAAAGAATACTTCAATAAAGCTTGAATTTGCTTCTGTATGAGCTCAGGCTGAGGTACTCTTATACCTTTTTCTACCACTACTCTTCTCTCCCCACTCCTAAATTACCCTACCCTCCCTTCTTCTACACATACTCCCCAGAGGTTACACTCATACCTTTTCCACATCTATTCCTACTAACCCTCTATCACACCCTACCGTTCTCTAGTTATATATCCTACACCTTCACCAACATAACCTGTTACCTTATTTCATGACGTCTAAAATATTAATAATCATTATGATAATCATCTATTATGTAAATAATGCTAAATCTTCCAATTATCAGGCTTTCCATATAATTTATACTCAAACACTATGAATTTATTATGTCTGTTAAGGTTTTATTCTGACAAACTAATGTGTAGTTTTTCAAAATTTGTGCTTGAATATTATGACTTTATTATGTCTGTTAAATTTTGGGCAGCCATGGTGGTGCAGTGGTTAGCATTGCCGCCTCACAGCAAGAGGTTCTCCAGTTCAATTCTCGGCTGGGGTACCTTCTTTGCAGAGTCTACATGTCCGTCGTGTGGATTTCCTCTGGGTGCTCAGGTTTCCTCCCAAAGACATGCTGTAGGTGGATTGGCCATGGGCATGAGTGCGTGCATGTGTGTGCCTTCTGTGGAAGGTTGGGTGCCTGGCTGGCAACTCAACACTGTAAAACTCCACTGCTAAGCATGAGCAGACAGGTGATCTGCTGTGGCGACCCCTAACCAGGAAAAGCCAGAAGAAGTAGATTATGTCTGTTAAGTTCTCATTCTGACAAACTAATGTATTTTCATATTTGTGCTTGAGTGTTATGACTTTATTATGCCTGTCTAGTTTTTCATTCTGTTAACTATATGTATCTGGTGCTTTTCTCCCTGGTTCTCTGCTGAAAATGAGTACCTCATGACTCAGTCTGACTTTCCCAGTAAACAAACGACAAATAAATAAATAAATAAATAAATAAATAAATAAATAAATAAATAAACTCACAGGGCACATCACCAACTTAGTGTGCCTGAACTTATGCCATTATGTAGGTTACACACTGTGCCATGGCAAAAACTGACATCTTCAGACATTATGCTAGACATGTGAAATGCTTGGTACCACTGACTCAAAGGATGCACACAGTATCCCAGACAGAAATTTCATGGCCCATAAAGCAAGAGTATAAGTGACTCTCACTGACACAACAGAACTACAATGCATGCCACACTGTCTCAACATTCAGCCAATACCCTGCCATGCATATGCTACTGATTCTGGTGTGCCATGCTGTCACTTGCATGAACAGGTGCATGCATTTCAGTGCATGATGATGCTGTGATCCATCATGTGCCTAGAACTGTAGGGATACACCTACAGACACACATCAGCACATTGATGGTACCTGGTCATGAGTTGTCCTAAAGATATCCATTGCACATTGTGCAGCTGTCTCACCACCACTTTCAGACTCATGTGGGGACAGTTCCCAGAAGTATTCTTGAACAGCAGACTGGCTGGGTTCACTGTCCTTCCTTTTAGAGGAAATATCTTGGGCTACAGTACTATTGCATGTAGGCTGGACAAAGTAAACCCAAGTTGCAGAGTCATGTGGTTAACTGGCTTTGCTGCTTCTCTGTACCAGATTAGTAGATGAGTTTGGGGAGGTGTGATTAGTAGACAAGCTTCAAATACATGGACAAAAGTAGCACACCTTACAAACGTGCACATAAGAAGATGCATGTCAAAATACCTTACACAAGATTCTACACTCTAAGACATAGAGGGAACAATTACCTGGCATGTTTTCATTAGAAGAACATTTATGGCCCCAGCTGATGTGCCAAGCAATGGAACATATAACGTGCATTTTACATTAATGTGATGCACATATAATCATGTTTGCATAAGTAGCTGGTAAAATACTATGTATAACCTTACAGTTTACCAGCTAGCTAATGCAACATGTACCTGGTTGCCATGGCTGAGGCTGAGTGATGGACCTATAAAATATGCATATGAGCATGCAGGCAGGGCAAGATACCACCATTATAGATAGAGGTCCACATACCAGGAATGTCTTTATCAGGGGACAACGGATGACCTCTACTGCTGTGTTAATCTGCAGAGGACATATGGTACAACTAATGTTAATGTTCGACATATGACAGCTAAGGTGAAAAATGTTAAGTAACTTAATAAATGAAATGCCACAATGTCTAGACAGGCTATATTTAATGCCACCAGCTGAAATGCACTATGACGGAGGTGGTGGTATTATGCAAAAAAAAAAAAACAAGTGTGTATCATCAGGTGGTGGAATTGCAAGGAACACCTTTGGCATTGCACCATGGCCTGAGGTGGTTTAGCCATGCATAAAACCCTATCAGAGCACCAATAACAACATCCACCAACAGCACTGACCAGGAAGGTGATGTCATTCTACACCTGATCCCTCCATGTAGTATCACCCATCCTTCTCAGAAGATATTTGCCATTCTGCCACAGGACATCATTGATAATCTCATTCTCCTGGAAGAAGTTTTTTTCCTAGAGCATAATCAACTCATCTGCAACAAAAAAGTGTATGTATCATAAGTATGAACATCAAATGGTACACACAAGTGATGCTTAGATGTAGGATAATGTAAAGTATGCATGCATAGAATATGCCTTTCTATGTTATGTCATGGCCAACGTACCCATTGTTGGGAACTTTATGGACTTGTCAGTGAAAGTATCACTGTGGTTGCCATGTTAAGTCATTGTAAGAACACATGACATGATAAAAAATAAATGCCAACACACATGTAAAATTACACAGCTGTGCATGTGCAACATACCAACATACAACTAGCATTGTGATATTCAAACCCATTACTGTGATTCATTACACCCTACAAGGTGGACAAACATCAATGTAATGCTTAAAGTACTTACTAGGAAAAATATGTAGATCATGTCAGTCATGAGTGTATTAAGTCATGCAGTCACACCCTTGATAGATAGTAATGTATAACTACACTGTTTAGGTAAAATAAGAAATATTCTGCACACAGAAATTATACCACATTTACATAGTGAATTATCACATCTATCCATGTAAACCACAAATATCTTGGTAATAACACAGTATGCCCGGTTGTGACAATGCAGCAAATGTAATGGGAATACACATGCACAATACCCAAAATAATATGTAAAAAATATCAAAATATGTCATACATATATCTACAAACATGCACACACATCACATACATACAGACCGACACACACACACACACACACACACACACACACACACACACACACACATATATATATATATATATATATATATATATATATATATATATATATATATATATGGGTCTACTTCACATTAGCAAATGAACGCTTAATCAAATCCCACATCATCAAGATGACATCCCTGAAACTGCAGAACATCGAACACCTAGAACATTGAAAACTAACTGTGGAAAAACAACCATTAACCCAACATAAAAAAAAAAAAAAAAAAAAAAAAGCAAATCGAACCCATCAATTTGGGGAGCTCTGCCCCCACCCCCCATTTAAATATACCAACTCTGATTTTACACTACAATGAGAAAGGGTAGCGTTCACCATGGTGGCCAAGTGATTCTTTTCCCATGGAAAGTTTTTGATGTTCTGCAGTTTCGTTGATGTTATCTCTCTCTCTCTCTCTCTCTCTCTATATATATATATATATATATATATATATATGTGTGTGTGTGTGTGTGTGTGTGTGTGTGTATGCAAAGACATCAATATATATATGAACACATCTAAATAAATAAGCCTCCCACATTTATAATGGGTGCAAACCCTAAGCCTAACCATGTCTTTTCCCCCAACCCTAACTCTACACCTTACCTTAAAAATCACCTTCCAGTAACACTGGCACTAATCAGACAAATTTGAGGCTTGTGTAATGGGAAGGTTTAGTATGCAGATTGGGAAAGGAAATGGTTTTCCTGTCTCGATCTTTTGTTGGATCAATATTTAGGGCATTTGATATTATATACTTTCAATCTTCTTAATGCCATTATTTTATGTTCAACATTAAGTACATTCAATTATACATAATGCATTCATAAATATATAATTATTATTATGTAGTCCCAATGCCAGTGATAAAGTCTACGGAAAAAATATGAAAAATAAATACCAAAATCCAAAAGTAATCCATGGAACAGTAGGCAGAAACTCAATGATAATATACCATGATAGGAACTTCACAATAAAAACAGATTACTTTTGGGTTTTGGTAATTATTATTATGTATTTAATATGGAGGATTATGGGTGTGTCTCCAATCATAACCATGTCATTATATGTTCAAGACATGGATATGAAGAAATTTACTTCAGAAATTTGTTTGCCAGAAGGGAAGAAGGCCATGATTACCCTGGATTCTGTGTTAAAGCACTTTTACTGTAATTTGAAATTTTTAAGCAGGGGATCCTTTTGGTTTGCAGTATTCCATTGTAAAGGGATTTTATGTATGTATTTTAATTCAGAAGGATCCTTTTGGGGTTTGTTTTCCAAAAGGCCATTGTTTGGGTTTTGGGTGTGTTTTAAATCAGCAATTTTCTTGTGGTGTGTGTTTTATAGAAATTATTTGTGTATTGTTTTTAAATAAATTTTTAGGGGTTGGGTTTGGGTTTTTTAATGGGGAAAAATTTGTTTATGTTATGTTTGTATAGATGAAAATGCAGTATTATATGAGGTTGTTTTAAAAGATTTTGTTTGGGGGGGTTTGCTGTTTAGATTTTTTTTTGTGTGGTCTTGTTAGGTTCCCTTTTGTGTCTTGGTTTGTTTCTGTGAATGGTTTTCCAGTTCTTTATTGGGTTTTATTTTCTAGAAATTTATAAGAATTTTTATAATTTTATTTTGTGGGTTGGTTTCTTTGGAAGTTCAATTGGTGAATTAAACTGTTGCATCCCAAAGATTTCTGTTTTGTATTCCTTTCTGTGTATTTCTTTTACGTGATTTTTGAAATTCGGGTTTTTCTTGGGTTTAGTTCCTAAAATGAAAATTTTTAATTAAATTTTTTTTAAAAACTCCCTTTATTAATTTTGATAAAAATTTCCTAAATAACAAATTTTATTTAAAATTGGGAATTACAGGGATTTTATGAAAAGATTTTTTGGAATTTTGAATGAAAATGTTTAGCTTTCCCGTTTTTAAATTTGATTTCTTTAAAATTTTCAATGGCCCAAACAGGGACAATGGCCCAATAAATATTGCTGTTTGTAACCAGCTTAATTTAAAAATTTTAAAATTTTAAATGGTTAAAATTTTTGTAATATTTTGGGCTTTGGAGGCTTTCTTCCCTTTATATGGTTTTTCAGGTTCAATTACAATAAATTTAACCTTTTCCTTTAAGCATGGTGTTCAAAATGGGGCTTAATTTCCCTAATGTAAAATTGTTTTTGTTTTTTTTCCTTTTTAAATATGCACATTGTTTTTAAAGACCTTCTATTTAAGACAAGGGCTTTATAACAATGCTTATGCAAATTTAAAATTGGCCATGTCATTAAAATTTTGGAATATGTGTATTTTTATTTAATGGTCTTTTCCCCAAATTTCTTTAGGTTTTTAAAGGAAATTAACACTTTTTTCGCCACATTCAGTAAATATGTAAATGTAAAAAATTAAACTCCAAGAGAATTAGAAATTAAAATTTAAAGTTTAAAAAGAAATATATGGGTCATCATTAATTTCATCCCAAAAGGAATTTCCCAAGTAAGACATAATTTAAAATGTAATTATTTTGGTGCCAATTCCAAAACTTTGAAATTGGTTCCCTGGAAGGCATTATTTTCTTCATTTGGGGAAACCCCTTTTACTGCCTTCCAGGCATTGTTTTTTCATTTGTAAATTGTTCTGTTTGATTTTTATTTTTTTTTGACATGTAATTTTTATTCATCTTACCATGAAAATTTCAATTTTTTACAGTAATTAGGGTTATGTAAAAGGGTAGTGCCCTTTTAGTTTGAAAGGGCTTGATTTAAATTTTTTTACCTATCTTTTTTCGAAGAAATTGGGAAAAAATAACCCCCAAGTTATCCCACCCTTCTTAAAATTAAATAGACTGAAAGCCCTTGATAAAAATAGACAATCAAAAATTTTTCCTTTCTACATATTTTTCAAATTTTTGAAATAAAACATTTTAAACCCCCTAAAGGACATGCCTTTTAACAAATCCAAAAATTTTTAGCGGTCACAAATTTTGTTTTTCCGAATATTTATTTTAATTCCTTGTTTCTAAATTCCTGTTTGGCCAACCATAAATTTCAGCATAGGACCTAACTGTTGTATGACCCCTTTGCCCTAAAAGCAAATAAATTTTTAACTTGATTCTCTTTTTGAGCAGCACTTCATATTAAATTAGGGTTATAAAATAATTCAACAGCCTTTTTATGGTGACTTTCAAAATTGAATGATCTATAAAATTCCCTTACTAATTTCCAATTTTTTACAAGTTCTTTTCAAATTTTCTGTTTTAACATCTGTTTAACTTCTTGGACTTATTTTTATTCTACCCCTGAGCAAATTTCATTTGCTTAAGTTTTAAAAGGGGGTTTAATTTTTTGGCTTACTGTTTCATGCATTTTCCCTTTTTTTCAAGGGGGGAATTCCCTTAAAAAAAATTGGCAGGGTGTCCCCTCCCCGCCCGGTTGTATCTGAGGGGACAAAGGGAAAAAGCACCCTAGATTGAAACCTGACATTTCTGTTAATAAAAGAACAGCAGCTTCATTTATCCCCCTTTAATGAGAACAATTTACAAAATTTTTACACTCTTAACTGATGCAATAGTGTTTTGTATGAAAAACCCAAGTCACATGTGTAACTCGTCCCCGGGGTCACATAACTTTCCTAAAAAGCTTCAGGCTATGATATCTTTTGTTCCTTCCACATTCCAAAATTTTAGCTTTTTGTTCCATGGACTTTTGTTATATTTCCCCCCAGCTTTTTGCTTTCCCCCCCTTTCTCCTTATAAGTGCCCCAGGTGTTTCCCAAAGTTATCCCGGCATAGGCAATTTATTTGGTTGGTTGGCCCCGGGGGTTCGCCTGCTTTCCTGGATTTCTTCCTCAGTATTTTTTTTCCTTTTTTTTACAGTTTCCCCTTTTTTACATACAAAAATGTTTGTGAACATGAAACTTGCCTTTCGGTATTAACACAATTTTACCCCTCAGGGTTTTAAAATGTTTGACTGGGGTCCCTTTCTGACATTATGATTTTAAAATTATTTGTTTTCTTTCGGAAAATGGCAAGCAATGGGGGTTTAAAAAATGCAGGTCATTGCCCCAAAGATGTTTCATCTAGTGTGGGGGCCCCTTGATTCTGGCCCGAAATCTTTATTTGTTGTTTTTTAAAACCTTCTGGAAATATTTGAACCAGGGGGGGGACACGTAGACTGTGGCAATTCTCCTTTCCAATGTTTTCTGTCTTGCCCCTTATTTTCCTTTATCAGTACTTTAAAGCAATGCCCTTTTTTGAAAAATGCTATTCTTTTTTCCCCCCAATGTTTTGTTACCCTAACAATGGTAATGGGTACTTTTAGTTTGTAAAATGTAAATGTTGTGACCTGCATCTCTGTTGACCCCATTTAAGTTTCTTCAACTCCTGTCTGATACCAAGGGGTTTTTTTCCCAAGGCGCACTTCTGAACAGGGTTCTGTCCCACTACTCTTCCTTAAAATGACTTTTTTTTCCCCTTTATTTTCAGTCTCAAAAATTTTTGTTAACCCTTATGTTTGATATTTAGCTTTCAAAAAATTCAAACAACACTTATTTTGCTTTATTAGTTTTCCCGTTGAATTTTTCCTTGACCCAAAATCAGTTTTCAATTATCAAATGTATAATACCTTTTTGTCCTAAAGAAAGCTTTATGGTTTGTCCCGTGTATTACAAATTACTTGTTTTGTTTTGCCATGTTTCCAAATTTTTTTGATATTCAGGATTTTTTCTATATTTTTAATGTAAATTTTTTCCCTTTGCGGGCAATAAATAATTATACAAAATATTTTAGGGTTTAAATGAAACATAATTTGACCCTTGACATATTGTTTGGGATTTTATAAAAACTTTTATTTTTTTTTGTATTTTATTGCATAACCAAGCTTACCTAAATGTTTTATTCAATAAAAGTTTTTTTTCTTTTTAAAGAAATTGCAATTTTACATTGTTCAGATTCAATTCCCTTTTTAAACCCAAAGTTAAATGGCTTGCTTCAAATTTTAAACAACCAATACATTTTTCTTATATTCTTTCCCCCCTGATACATGTTGATCATTTTATTCTTGTGATTTATGATCATTTGTCATGGGATAAAGCTTGAAAAAGGGCTTTTTGCCCAAAAGGACTGTTTTTTTCCACATTTCCCCTGACAAGGTTTCATATTATATGCAGGTAGGGAAAGACAACCCCTTTTTTTTGACATATCTTTCTTCCTTTTTTTTCGGAGGTTATACCCCATAGTTTTACCCTGGTACCAAGGAAAAACATATGCTTTGTAGAAAATAATACAAAAAATCTGTATTATCAAACTTGGAAATGTGGAAAAAAAAAGTTAAATTTTCTGCAGCTGGAAGAGATTGTCCAAGAAAGTGGTTTTTTGTATTTGTACAATTTCTGAAAACTTTTGGGGATTTTTTATTTGCCCTTTTTTGACAAAAGCTGCACCTGACAAGAAGTTAAAATTTTTCATAATGCGGGGTTCTTGGGCTTTCGGACAATGTTTTTTTCCTAAGATTTTTTTCTAGCTGCCCCTAAATCCATATTGTTTGGTTTTTTTTTTCAAATACCTTGAATTTGACCCGCCACAACACTCAGATCTGGGCATTTTAGTTCCTTTTTACAGGATGTTTTTCCTTACTTTAGCATTTATGATCCCCTTTTAAGATTAATAAGTTATAGAGACAATGCATTTTGTGCAATTCATTTTTTTACCTTTATTTACATTAATTTTGGGGAATTACCCTGTTTTTTTAATCTGTACCCCTTTTTGCTGGTAATGATTTTTTGTTTGGGTTTTTGGGACCCCTTTTTTTTATGTTTTCATCCCCCTCAGGCCGTTTTCCCAATAAGAAAAATCCAAAACAGAATTCTCTCGAAAAAAAAAGTTCCCCTAAACCCCTTTCCTTTTTTTTTAAACCAATTTTACGTAAAATTTTTTAGGATTTTTTTTAGGTTTCCCCCGCCCGCACCCCTTTTAATGCAATTTTAATTTCTAGATGAGGGTGTGGCAAACACCCCCCCCACCCTAAAAAAAACAAAAGAACTTAAATGTTCTAAAGGGGGGTGCACCCTTAAATTTTCAACACAATAATAGAAAATTAAATTTTTTCAACAGCTTTTTTTTTTTTAAGTTTTTTGTTTTAACTTTTTCAATTTGGATTTTCACCTTCCAGGAAAATCTTTTTCCCAGGCTTTTATTTTTCTCTTTAAATTTCTTTCTGAGTTTTCATTATTGCACAAAGGATTTCCTAAATTTGGAAATGGCCATATGTTTTTTGTTTTATTTTATTTTACACTTTTATTTGCCTTGTTGTATGCCCTGGTCTTCCCAAATTTTTTGAAATTATATTGGGATGAGGGAAAACCTTTTTGTTTAAAATTAGTTTTATGAAAACATGCTTTTTTTAAAAAGCCATTAAAAATTCAAGCGGATGTGGAATAAAACAAATAGATGGATAAAACTTCTGTAAATTTTAAAATTTTTTTAAATATTTTTAAAATTTTAATTTTTACTTTGAAATTGTAGACTTTTTAAAAATTAAAAGTTTTCAATTAAAAAAATGGTAATAAAAAAACTTTTCACTTGTTGGGTAATTGATTTTAAAAAGAAATTAAATTATTTTAATTATACTCCCTCATTAAAAAATAAATTTTAAAATTTTTTTCAAAACAACAATTTACATTAGTCAAAGTGGGTCAAAATTTTTTTAAAAAAAAAAAATTTAAATAAAATTCTAATAAAGAAAATTATCCTAAAAAAAAAAACACAAACAACCAAAATAATTTTTAAAAATTATAATTAAAATTTTTAATTATAGGGTTTTAACCCTTTTTTAAATTTCAATCCTTTGGGATTTTAAACCCGCCCAAATCCCCTTTAAAAAAACCCACCCCTTTTTAATTTTTAAATTACCAAAAGAATCAAATTTAACTTGGAAAAATCAAAAAAATTTGGGGGATCATTGGGAAAAGGGAGGTTCCCATTGTGCCAAAGGGGGTTTTGAATTTTATTTCCTTTCCCATATTTCCTCTAAATTATATATATTTTTTAATGGTAGAAGATTTTTAGGTATATTTTATATTGTTTTTTTTTGTTGGGGTTTGGTTTTGGTGTTTTATGAACAATTTGATTGACAATTTAAAAAAGTCCCCAATTTTTTTAAAGGGTGAAACCCTAAGCCCAAACCGGGGCCCTTTTTTTAAAACCAATTACTTAAATACCTTAGTAACATGGCATAATCAGCAAAAAGACTTTTGTAAGGGATTTTGTTTAAATTTGGGGGGAATTTTTTTTCTCAAATTTCTTCAATATTTGGGGTTGGTATTTGGACCTCTTTAAAAGCCATTTTAAAGTTCTTATGTTTCCTTTAAATTCCCTTAAATTAATTAGAATCCCAATGCCAATATAAAGCCCGGAAAATGGGGAAAAAAAAAAAAAACCCAAAAGAAAGGGAAAAAGGGGTAATTTAATTTACCCAAAGGAATTTTCAAAAAAAGTTCTTTGGGTTTTCTTAAATTTTTTTCTATTTTTATTTGGGGTTTTTTGTTATCTAACTTTATTTCTGCCCCTGGAAAAAGAAGAATTCTTAAAATTGTTTCCCCGAAAAAGAAATAATTATAATACAGCCCCACCAAAATTTGTTGGGGGGGAACACCCATTGTTTAAAATTTCCAATGAAAATGCATTTGAATTTGTTGGCAATAAATGCTTTCACTTTAGGTGCAAATATCCCAGAAAAATTTAAAAGGGGTAAAGAAAGATAAAGGGGTTTTTACAACAAACACAGATTCCCTTTTTTTCATTTTTGCCAATAAATTTCAGCAATTGTTTGGTGTGGATGTGTATTTTAAAAGACAGGGCAGATTTCCGGGTTATGATGTCCCTTTTAATTCCCTATTGTTTTGCTGTGGGATTTTTAAACACACAGCAATTACTTGGGGGGTTTTCTGTTAAGTCCATTATTGCATGTCAAATTTAGCCTGGGGAGTTAAATAAACAGGAAATTGGGGGGGTTTCAATTTTTCCTTTTTAGATATTGCATAATTTATTGCTGAGAGTGGAAAAATAAACCCCAATTCACTGGGGTTATTGGCTTTGCGCTTTATCCCAATTTTTTAGATTGAGTTGGGGGTTATTTAAGAAACTTGAATCATGAAAAATGCAATTTCAAAAATGCACAAAATGCACAAAATTTAACATTCTTGTAAACTGAGGGAAATTTGGTGTTTTTGAAAGGGTTTATGGCCCCCTGATTTTTTGGTATCTCTGTGCATTTTTAATTGCAAAATCATGTTTCTGAGCATTCTTGGGTTCCCATTTGAGGTTCAATGGTTTTGTAGTTAGATAAAATTGCATAAGCATTTTCGGGATTCTTATAATATTGAGGGCACAAAGGGGAATCTTTTTAGGGACAACATGTTTCAATTAAATTGAGAAATGAAAATAAGTAATGTTAATATGCGCTTAATGGATTAAATGTAATTTAAAGAAATACAATTGGGATATTATGCCCCAGGAATGCATTGAGAATATTTTATGAAAAAGTTACAATTGGAAATTCAAAAAATTTTTGGATTGATGGCCTATGGTTCCTGCTATAACCCATGACACAATAAATGCATATAATTTTCCCCACGCAATCCAAAGGTATTTTCTACACCTGATCCCCCCCGTATATAAAATTTGCTTTGCCATGAAAATGTTGATAACTATTCTCCTGAAGAGTTCCAACATTATTAATTCTCAACAAAATGATGCAAAGTTGAATCAAATGGTACCACAAATAAAGCTTGTGTTTAGTTACAGCTGAAAATTTCCCTTTTTTTACCCTGGTCGTACCCTTTTAAATTTATTATTTCTGAAAATCAATTTGGGCCATTTAAATCATGAAAAAAGACAATAAAATTAAAGGTAAAATGAAAGTTCAAGTGAACATACACATTAAGCCATAATTAACCTTACTGTGATTTACACCCTGGATGTGCCAATTTCTTAAATCTTAAAAAAATAGAATCATGTAACATGTAATCCTCACCCTTGTAATACATGACTACCTGTTGGGTAAATAAGAAAAATTTTACCCAAAAATTATACCCCATTTCAGTAATATTTTACATGTTTAACCATTTAAACTTTTAACACATAAGGGGTAAATGGAGAAAGTAATGTCAGTCTCATATTGCCCCTTGGTTTTGATATGGAATAATAAACAATTAAATTTTAAAAGTAAAAAATGAAAATTTACTGTCAAAATTTACAAATCCCTAAAACATTCCCAAACACAACCCAAAACAAAATTTAAATATAATTATAAAAAATTATAAATATTATATTAATTAAAAATTGGGTTATCAATTACATATTCTGAAACCCCCACATAAGAACACCCTGAAACCGGGTCAAACACCCAAATAACTGGGAATTTCCCTTAACCCAAAATAAAAAAAGAAAAACCCCCCTTTGAGAAGTCCCCAAACAAATAATCTAGACCCTGTGAGAAGGTTTCATGGTGCCAATGGCCCAAAAGTTTTAAAGTTCATTTTATTCTAATTTGTTTCTTCTTTTCTCTTCAATTTTTATATTAATTTAAAATATTTATTATTTATTAATTATTTTATGTTGTTTTTGGGAAATTTTTGGTTTTTGTTTTTTGTTGGTGGGTTTAAAAATCAATTAATTAAACCAATAAAACCCCAATTATAAGGGGAAACCTAGCCTACATGTTTCCCCAACCACTTAAACCTTTAAAACACCTAGAACACTGCATAACAGCAAAACTTATGGAAATGTGTGCAATTTAAAATATTTTTTCTATTTTTTTAAAAGCATTGATATTATTTGATTTATGCCATATTTGTTCAAATTTTATTTTAAAATTAATCAAATTATAAATTTTGGGCCAATCCTGATCATGGAAAATGGTAATAAACCCCAAAAACATGGAAACCAGGAAAAATGTATTCTATGGACCAGAAAAATTACCTTTTTTTAATATATTACGATTTATTGGGATTGGTTGCTCATTACATTATTATGTTTGAGGACGAAGAAATTCTTAAAAATTTGGAAAGAGGAAAACCTCCTATAATTCTGAGGACATTGGCAGGAAACACCCTTTAACTTACAAATTTTCTAAAAGGGGTTGCAAATTTACATTACTAACCCCCTTTTGAGAGAATTGACAAATTTTATACCAAATTTTATCAATGCAGTATGATGCATATTTGTATACAAAAACCCAAGTCCCTTTTGGGTTTTCAGATCCCCAAAATATCAGGAATTTTTCCCCCAAAGAATGTTAGGGCAAGAGATTTTTGTGTTTCATGTTGCCAAAAGTTTTCTTCTTGTTACCTGGAATATTGTATATATTCCCACCAGCGTTTTGTTTCCTATTTCCTTTAATGTGACAGGTGTTTTAATTTACACAGGTTCATGGTTTTGGTTATGGCTGGGATAGGGTATGGTTTGGGTTAAAGCCAGAATAATTATGGTTTTCTTTTAAAAGATTTACTTTTTTTTGCATGTTACCCTTGTTAATGCAAATTGTTTTGCCCGTAAAAAAAGGTTTTTTTAAAAATATTACAGGATCATTTGTATCCCAGCAGTTTTTGGAAAAATTTTTAGGCTAATTTTTCTGAATTTTGCATTTTATATATTTGATGTTCCTTTTTGGAAAATTTTTGGTTTTCAATTTGGTTTGGTAAATGGAGGAATCTTGCACCCCTTCCTGTTCTTGGGTTTTTCTGGGTCCCCCTTTTTTCCCCCCACAGAAAACTTATTCCCGGACATTTCTTTGTTCTTTCCCGCTGAAATTTTTTGTTCCAGGTTTGGGTTTTTGTAACAAAAAATTTAAATTTCCTTATGTTTTTTGCAGCTTCTGCATTATTTTCCTTTTTGAGATGGCCCCGCTTTTCCCTTTTTTGAATCCCTTTTCATTGGCAGTTTTCTTCCTTTCATATGTCTTTTTAGCCCCCTATTTTAGGGAAAACACATTGGTAGTTTATTATGTCAGAAGTATTGTGGAAGTTAAAGCTTTTGTTCACCCTGCATTTTCAAGTAACTTAATTTGATATGCATACAAGTTGTTTGGGTTTCCCCTAATGTTTAAAATTTTGGAGTCCACACTTAACTTACCTGGTTTTATGGCCCCCTTTCCCAATTTTCATTCATACTCAATTATTTTTCATTTTGCAAAATCCTCAATTTTTATACTTTTAGACTTCTTAAATTTTATTATCTGCTCATTTTCCCTAGTTACTTTATTTTTTCCTTTTTTTGATGTTACCTTTGAAATTTTTTTTCCCAAAATTTTTAACTTGATGCATTTCAGGAAATACTCTTTGTAATCTCAAGACCTGTTTTTTTAAAGGGTTTTCCTTTGATTTCAACAACGATTGCATTCTGTTTCCAAATGTTTTTAAATTTTTTTTTTTAAATGTGGGGATTCTTTTGTAATTTTTGGGGAAATTCATATTTTTACAGGTTTTTTGGAAAAGAAAGAAGTTATTTAAAAAAGTTTTTTGGGGAATTTTCCCCCGGAAATTTATGGCACATTTGCAAATTTTGATGTGTTGATATTGATTTAACACCATTTTTAATTTTGTTAGGTTAGTTTTACTTTTTTTTAAACCCGAACTTCACACATAATGCTTTCTGATTGCAATAATACTTTTTTCTGGGCTTGTTAAAAAACACAAGTACTTTTGACAATTTTGCAGTTCCATTCTCCATTAAATCAGCTTCACAATGGTAATTTATTTTATTTATGTTTTTTTCAACCAAAAATTTTCTTCAGGGTTTGATTGGAATAACATTTTTATTAGTAAATTCCCGTATGTGCAAATGGTGAACGAAAACCCTAAGAATTTTGGGATGAGGCACTACAGAATTTATGTTTTTTAAAGGGTGAAAAAGGGCCCAAATTAAATGATACTGATCCCAGCATTTGTGACATACACAAAACATCCCTAAAAAAATAGATAAAATGAAAAAACGTGCTCCCTTTTACTACCCTGGCCATATAAAAATTTGGGTGGAGTATTTCTCTCTGGAAGACCATCCTCAAAAAGTTAATTAGTTCCTGCAATCAGTGAATTACAAGCCTTCCCTTATGGCCATTTGAAAACTGAATATTTCCCCTTTGCTATTACCAGAAAATTTTGTGCATATTGCCAAGTAGTGGTTCTTTACATCGTGGTTAAATTCTTGGACAGTGATTGCTTGTTTTACTCATTTATTTTCTGACAGTTATTATGTGTAATTTTGTATGCTTCTTTGCATTACTGGTTTGGGCCCGAAAACTCTCCCGAAATATGAATTTTCCCTCCGCATTTTTGTTGTTGAGGGGGAATCTTAGAGGAAATGATCCCTAGTGGTTGAAGGTAGCTATTTTGTCTTCCCAGAAACTAATATTTATTACTCCATTTACAAAACAACTGAGTTTGACTCACACTCAGTGCCAGAAAGATGTGCATTAAATTTATCTTCCCAAAACACAGGACTAACCAACCCAGACTTAGTGAGCTTTCCTACCAAAAGCTTGGTATAAATTACTTTGTTTCCAGGGTTTTAAAATTTTTTTCTTTTCCCTGCCAATATTTATAATTTACCTGTTTTTCTTCCATTTTTAAGCTGCCCTTTAAATTTTACATCATAGGGTTTTGGTTCTTGGCTTCTGGCTGGCTTATTTCAACTTTTTCCCTTATTTTTAAGAGTACTTTTTATTTTTCATTTCCACTGTTTACCTGAAACTTTCCTTAAATACAGGCATTTCCTGGGAGATATTAATCACACTGAAAAATAGCATTTCCCTAATAACCCTTTTTTCATCCCTTTCTCATTATGATTTCAATTTAGCATTAAAAGTTGTATTCAATGGTGTTTAATTGAGGATAATTCATTACAGCTCTCCTCTCCCCCTCCAATTCTTGATAACTGGCCGAAGATACTTTTTGCCAAATTGGCTTTTAACTCCTTCTAACCAGTATTTAACCCTGGGGACATCTATACAGATTACCTTCTTAAGTGACTACCTACATTAAACCTTTATGAGGTAGAATAAACATATTCCTTTATATACAATTCTTCAATTGCATTTTTTTAATTTTTTATCATAAATAGGGAACATCTTTAGTTATGAATTGTCAAATATATGTACATAATAGCCTACCCTCACAACTCCCTATACTTCCACGGGTTTTTCTTAAGGTCCTCTAAATTTTAGATTTCCCAGTAATTCTTGGGGCATGGCCCCGACTACATTAAACTGTTTTATGTCACACACCTCTTTTTCCTTAGATCACATTTTAACTGGCTTTGCTTATCAGTTTGTTTTAAAATCCGTGAAACCAACCACAAATCATTTGCACTGACACACAGAAACACCATAACCCAAACCAGTCTTATATTTCCTTACACAAATCAGGCCCGCTCCATCACACATTTCCTCTCAAGCACTTTCATTTCAGATTAACTTTTAAAGGGCACATGAATCCAAAAGCAGCATATTCCCTCTGAAAAAAAATCCACGGCTATCTGACTCTCCCACTGACCTTCCTTTCCCATCTTACTTCATGTATGTCCCCCCATTACCGTAAACCAATTTTTACTGTACTGTCACCCCCATTCTTTGGGGAGTTTATTTTATGTGCGCTCTCCCTACGTCCTGCACTCCTTATAATGTCTTGGATATGTAATTGCTGAGATGCTAGCGATGTGGCATTTAATGCCACCCCTCCCCCCACCAAATAAAAAAAATAAAATTGATACTGTAGATGTACTAAACTACCAGGTGGAAGCTGCACCATTAATTATACAACACAACTATGTGGTAGAATATTAACATATTTTCGCATTTAGTATCTAGCTTTTTTTTCAATTTTTTTCATTTATTTTATGAAAGAAAGTTACTGTTTGTCATTTTTGCATTTAAGTTACCTGTAACACATTGCATTTAAGTTACCTGGCACTTGCTCACTAAAGCAATTATATAAGTCAGCACTAAAAAAATTAAAAGCACTACACTCTCACAAACTCCCCTTGAGTACCTTGTTCCCCACTGGCCCTTTTTTCAATTATAAAGGAATTCCCAATACTATTCTAGCATGTCCAAAGGTCAGTTGTCAATCTCCTCTCCGGTCCAGCTGGTGAATCTGGGAATCTTGAGGCGATGTTACAACTGGCTCATGTACACAGACAACCCTCTCCTCCTCCCAACAAATTCCAACACATGTGAGAGATGCAACCATATAGCCAAACTGGAGGCTAAGCTCTCTCAACTCAGTACTGGCATAACCAGTCAGGAAGAGAAGGAAACCACACTCACTACAATTCCAGTCTCACATAGAACTACCATGACAGCAAACCAAACACATAAACACAAAAAACATACTCGGAGGCTCTAAATAAAAATCTGCCTAAGCAGCAGAGACCTCCAAAGCAGACACTCAAGCAACCGCTACCCCAAAACAAAACACATGCAACACATAGCTCACAAAGCCAGTGTGCCGAACAGTCACAGCCCTTAAGGCTAAACAACACACCTGATACACTTGTAATAGGTGACTCTATTGTCAGGCACACTGATGTCCCGCTCACCAGGCTGAACAAGGAGAAGGTCACGGTGAGCTGCCTGTTGGGCGCTAAGATCCACCACATAACACAAGCACTCAGGTCATTCCAAGGCAAGTACAAATATGACTCAGTCATTATCCATGCTGGTGTGAATGACCTGAGACGTACCTCCCTGGACTACATGAAAAGAGACATAGAGGAGCTCTCTGAGCATGTAGCCCAGGCCGGTATGACCCTGACCTTGAGTAGCATCTTACCCTCACCAAGAATGATGCCACAATATGAAGACAAGATGATCAATTTCAACAACTGGCTTAAATATTGGTGTCATTCAAAGGGGATCCAATGCCTGTCAGCCTGGGATGACATGCTCGACAAGCCACGATGCTTCGCTAGGGGCGTCTTGCTCCTGTCACCCCTGGCCTTTCGGATATTGGCAAAGGCTCTTGCTACCCCCATAGTGCCTTTTTTAGGCAAGGCTCAAAAGACAAACCCACCTGCATAGGTATCACAAGGGATAAGAAACTAAGAGTAATGCTACTCAACACCAGAAGTCTAAACCTCAAGATGCATGCACTCAAAACTCTCCTTAGCATGGAGAACATCGATATCTGTTCAGTAACAGAAACCTGGTTCAAGGCTCCCAAGAGCACCCCAGCACTACCAGGTTATACCTCATACCATGCTTTTCGGCCCGAAAACTTGGACCGAACCACGAAAGGAGGGGGAGTATCAATATTTGTCAAAGATACCCACACCTCCAGGTTGGTGGCACAGCATGAAACATCAGAGACTATCCATGTGCAACTAACAGTGGGTAAAACTGCCTTCCAGTTTATAGCATGCTACATACCACCCTCCTGAACCCAGGAACCCCACTCGGCCTTCCTGAGAACACTGGAAAATATGAAGGTCTCTCCAAACACCATTATATTGGGTGACTTCAACTACCCAAACATAGACTGGGAGCATTACTCTAGCTCCAACAGCCTAGCCCAAAGGTTCCTAGAATTATAAACTCAAATGCTATGGAACAACTTGTTACCACTCCCACAAGAGGGGAAAACATACTGGACCTGATCATCACCAACATGGAGACTTTATGCTCCAGACCAGAAGTGTATCCCTCACTGGTAAGATCAGACCATAAACTAATCTCACTGGATATTCACAACCCGACCCCACCCCCTGCCCAGAAAACCACAGTGAAAAACTTCTCTAAAGCAAATTTCACACTCCTCAAAACCGAGGTGGAATCCTTCAAAGCCCCTGGGCCTGTGCAAAATATGGCCCAGACCACAGAATCCTTTATAAATGCATTCTATGAACACCTTCAGGAATGCATGGATCATGCAATCCCAAATAAAACCAAGACCCAATCCTCCAAAGGCAGACGTCCTGTCTGGTGGACCCCAGCCATAAACAAACTATACAATAGAAGGAGGAAGCTACTACATAATAGAACAAAATCCCAAAAAGGGAAGGCATCTCTGATCAGTATTAGCAAAAAACTACGGGCACTCATAAAATCGTCTAAGGCCAGCTTCGAGAGAAAAATTGCACAGGACACTAAGGATAATCACAAGGCTTTCTTTAGTTATGTTAAGAACCTGGGTGGGAATTCCCAGATATGCTCAGAATTAGTCCAAAAAGACAAAAAATACACCGAACCCACAGACATTGCCAACATGCTAGCTGACAGGTTCAGCGCAAACTCCCCCCCCCACCACCACCAAAAGGGCAAATATCTATCCCAGCAGAGTGCTGCCCCCTGACATCTCAGATGCTCAGGTAAGAGCTGCCCTCTCCAAAGCAAAAAACACAGCATCAATGGGACCAGACGGTGTCCCGGGCTGCATCCTACATGAACTCCAAGAAGAGCTAAACCCAAACATAAAACTACTGTTCAATCTCAGCCTTACTACAGGATATGTACCCAAAGAGTGGCGTACAGCAACAGTGGTCCCTCTCCCCAAAGGTGGTGCCTCAATGGATCCTGGAAACTATCGCCCCATAAGCCTGACTAGCTTGGTCTGCAAAGCTATGGAAAGGATCATCATGGACCTCATAAATAAAGATATTGGGGACCTATAGACACTGGATCCTACCCAGTTCAGCTTTGATAAGGGCAGATCCTGCCTCTTAAACCTGGTAGATTTCTTTGAAACAGTCACTAAGACCATTGACGATGGGAAGGTGGTCCACACAGACTACCTGGACCTCACAAAAGCCTTCAATACAATACCCCACTCGAGCATTATAGATAAGCTCACCAGCAAAAATATAAACCCTTATGTCACTAGATGGGTTGCAAACTGGCTCAAGGACAGAACCCACATGGTTAGAATTGCTGGAGCCATGTCAGACTCCAAACCAGTTACAAGTGGTGTCCCACAAGGCTCAGTCCTGGGACCTCTCTTTTTCAGTATATATTTCTCGGAGGTACAGGCCAACATGGAAGGACTGTGGCTGACCAAGTTCGCAGATGACTGCAAACTGGGCGCCATAATCAACTCTCCAGCCGACACAAGCATCCTCCAAAAGGGCCTCATAGAAACAGACAACTGGTGCCAGAGCCATGGCCTCAATCTAAATGTCAAAAAGTGTATAGTCATCCCCTTTGGCAAAATCAAAGTGCCCACAAATTACCACATAGGTGGTAATCCATTAAGTACAGAAGAAGTAATTAGGGACCTGGGGACCCAAGTTGATAGCAATCTCTAATTTGACAACCACGTGGCCAAAGTGGTTAGAAAAACATTTTATATAGCCCACCTAATCATGAAGGGATTCACATCTAGATCAGGGGAGGTCATCGTGCCTCTTTACTCATCCCTCATCAGGCCCATAATTGAGTACAATGCCCCTTTTGGGATGTACCTTACCAGACACCTGCAGCAACTGGAAAGACCCCAAAAGTACCTCACCAAGAGGATAAAAGGGCTCAAACAGATGCCATATGCTGCCCGGTTAAAGAAACTCCAGCTCTACTCAGTGGCATACCGCCTGCTCAGAGGCGATCTGTGCCTGACGTATAAAGCCATGTCCAAACTGGAATTAATGGACATGCTGCACCTCAGAAAATCCAAATCCCATCGAGCCATGCGCTCAAGAGACTTGAACCTCAGCACTGAAATAAATAGGACATGCTAGAGGGACAGATTCATAACCCAGAGGCTCCCTTCACTCTGGAATAAAATCCCAGCCCAGGTTAGGCAGAGTCCCTCATTGACTCACTTCAAGAGGAATCTTGATGAGTGGATGGGAGATCGTAGGTTTACCCTGGGTGTCACTTCTGTGTCACTGTTAGACAGAGGCATAGTATACTAACCTCGAAAATGAGCATAGCAAAATTAATTTATAATGGGTGGCGAAAGCCAAACACACTCTGGCTAGGCTTATAAACGCACTAGGGCAGATAGCCTAGTATGAACCTATGAACCTATGAACCTATGTTTATAGTTTGGGTGAACTTTCAGTACTAACTTCTGGATTTTACACCTCTCCTAGGAAAATACTGTTTGCCCTATGTGCTGTTCTGCATTGTTTCTCATTTACATACTACATTGCTCAGTGAGTTTCCTCACTGTACTTGACACATTCCACAGGATTGTCCTGAACATTTGGAAACTGGCTCTATATGTTTTATTGTTTTCATTGTATTACCTACACTTTTATCTTGTCCTCTGTTGATATGCCATGTGTGTGCTATACTTCATTATTGTTCCACTAGAAATTCATCAGTGTGGTTATGTAGTCGTAATACCTTTGTGCTTATATCCATCAGCTTTCACTGAAAACATGCTTTATACAGTCAAAGTTTCTCAGTTAACAAATTCTGATAGACAGACAGATAGATAGGTAGATAGATAGATAGATAGATAGATAGATAGACAGATAGTTAGACAGATAAAACTGTGCATGCTAATTATACTGATTTTTCTTCACCAAATATTTTAAAATTTACCATTATTACTTCTGTCTTAAACTTGTAGTACTTTTTAAAAACTTAAAAGATTTTCAATTAAAACAAGTGGTATGTATAATTTAAAACATTTAGCATGCTTAGAATTGGGTGATATCTGCACTTTTAAAATAGAAATTAAATGTATTACTAATTACTACTCCCTCAGTTATAAGAAGATAAATTACTATAGATATTTTTATCTAAATCTAACAATTGACATTATGTGCAATGTGGGTCAAATTTATCAAATAACTATTAATAGTAATTGTATAATAAAAGTTGTCATTATAATGACGCCAAATTATCCTAAAGAAAAAATGTATATTATCACATAGGAGTATTCTTATATTTTCCAATAATAGGATTGTTTAGGCCAAAATCTATAATTAACAGATGTCTGTTCAGATCTCATAGGTTCATAGGACCATGTGTTAGTATTAGGCTAGATGCCTGTGCACGCATTTTTAAACCTAGCCAATTATCCAGTTTGGTGCTTAAAATTAACCTATCCCTTTGCAATTTAGATTCACCTAATGCTTAACGAGATCTATATTTATTTATTACTATAGTGATAATTATTGGATCAAAAAAAATATTTGGGGGGTGCCCATGCATTGGTATAAAGCATTCTGGAGTTGCTTCTGTCCATTAGTAGCACAGGAGGGAGTCCTGGGTTGAATTTCTCATTTCACATTTCCCATCCATTGATCCAAGTGACAGTAGAATGTGATCAGGGATGAGCTTTGTTTCACAAGGATAAAAGATTTTTTCCAGAGCAGTATATCCTCTCTGACATATACTGTCCCTTCAAACCATTCTGTTAATGTTACACAAAAGGTTTCAATCTCTGGATCATGTATTTTTGATGCAATTTGACTTGCAAATGTGAAGTAAGTCCATCAGCAATGGGTAAGAGAATGCCTTGTATGCTACACATGGGGCACCTCTTAGCAGTCTGTAAGAGACTGAATATATTAATAGGGCTTTGAGGTAGTCCATGTAGGGCATATTGCTTATGCATTGCATCCTTTTTGTAAGGTATCTCTGTGGGCATTTTAATTGTTGCATGTGTCTGGACAGTTGCATGCAAAAAGGGCATTATACTCAATGACTGGCCTGCTGTAGGTGGATTGGACACTCTAAATTGGCCATGGGCATGAGTGCGTGTGTATGTGTTCCTTCTGAGGAAGGTTGGGCGCCGGGCTGGCAACTCGACACTGTAGAACTCCACTGCCAATCATGAGTGGACAGGTGATCTGAGGTGGGAACCCCTAACTGGGAAAAGCCGAAAGAAGAAGAAGCTTATGTCTGTTAAGTTCTCATTCTGACAAACAAATGTGTTATTTTCATATTTGTGCTTGAGTGTTATGACTTCATTATGTCTGTCTAGTTTTTCATTCTGTTAACCATATGTATCTGTAGCTATTTTCCCTGGGCCTCTGCTGAAAATGAGTACCTCATGACCCAGTCTGACTTTCCCAGTAAACAAACGACAAATAAATAAATAAACTCACAGGGCACATCACCAACTTAGTGTGCCTGAACTTATGCCATTATGTAGGTTACACACTGTGCGATGGCAAAAACTGACATCTTCAGACATTATGCAAGACATGTGAAATGCTTGGTACCACTGACTCAAAAGATGCACACAGTATCCCAGACAGAAATTTTATGGCACATAAAGCAAGAGTATAAGTGACTCTCACTGACACAACAGAACTACAATGTATGCCACACTGTCTCAACATTCAGCCAATATCCTGCCATGCATATGCTACTGACTCTGGTGTGCCATGCTGTCACTTGCATGAACAGGTGCATGTATTTCAGTGCATGATGATGCTGTGACCAATCATGTGCCTAGAACTGTAGGGATACACCTACAGACACACATTGATGCTACCTGGTCATGAGCTGTCCTAAAGATATCCATTGCACATTGTGCAGCTGTCTCACCACCACTTTCAGACTCATGTGGGGACAGTTCCCAGAAGTATTCTTGAACAGCAGACTGGCTGGGTTCACTGTCCTTCCTTTTAGAGGAAATATCTTGGGCTACAGTACTATTGCATGTAGGCTGGACAAAGTAAACCCAAGTTGCAGAGTCATGTGGTTAACTGGCTTTGCTGCTTCTCTGTACCAGATTAGTAGATGAGTTTGGGGAGGTGTGATTAGTAGACAAGCTGCAAATACATGGACAAAAATAGCACACCTTACAAATGTGCACATAAGAAGATGCATGTCAAAATACCTTACACAAGATTCTACACTCTAAGACATAGAGGAACAATTACCTGGCATGTTTTCATTAGAAGAATATTTATGGCCCCAGCTGATGTGCCAAGCTATGGAACATATAACGTGCATTTTACATTAATGTGATGCACATATAATCATGTTTGCATAAGTAGCTGGTAAAATACTATGTATAACCTTAGAGTTTACAGCTAGGTAATGCAACATGTACCTGGTTGCCATGGCTGAGGCTGAGTGATGGACCTATAAAATATGCATATGAGCATGCGGGCAGGGCAAGTTACCACCATTATAGATAGAGGTCCACATACCAGGAATGTCTTCATCAGGGGACAACTGATGATTTCAACTGCTGTGTTAATCTGTAGAGGACATATGGTACAACTAATGTTAATGTTAGACATATGACAGCTAAGGTGAAAAATGTTAAGTAACTTAATAAAGGAAATGCCACAGAGTCTAGACAGGCTATATTTAATGCCACCAGCTGAAATGCACTATGATGAAGGTGATGGTATTATACAAAAAAACAACTGTGTATCATCAAGTGGTGGAATTGCAAGGAACACTTTTGGAATTGCATTGTGGCCTGAGGTGGTTTAGCCATGCATAAAACCCTATCAGAGCACCAATAACAACATGCATATGAAGTCCTGTTCCACCCACCAACAGTACTGACCAGGAAGGTGATGTCATTCTACACCTGATCTCTCCATGTAGTATCACCCATCCTTCCCAGCAGATATTTGCCATTCTGCCACAGGACATCATTGATAATCTCATTCTCCTGGAATAAGTTCTTTTTCCTAGAGCATGATCAATTAATCTGCAACAAAAAAGTGTATGTATCATAAGTATGAACATCAAATGGTACACACAAGTGATGCTTTGTTGTAGGATAATGTCAAGTATACATGCATGGAATATGCCTTGCTATGTTATGTCATGGTCAGTGTACCCATTGTTGGGAAATTTATATACTTGTCACTGAAAGTATCACTGTGGTTGCCATGTTAAGTCATTGTAAAAACACATGACATGATAAAAAATAAACGCCAACACACATGTAAAATTACACAGCTGTGCATGTGCAACATACCAACATACAACTAGCATTGTGATATTCAAACCCATTACTGTGATTCATTACACCCTACAAGGTGGACAAACATTATGTAATGCTTAAAGTACTTACTAAGAAAAATATGTAGATCATGTCAGTCATAAGTGTATTAAGTCATGCAGTCACACCCTTGATAGATAGCAATGTATAACTACACTGTGTGGGTAAAATAAGAAATATTCTGCACACAGAAATTATACCACATTTACATAGTGAATTATCACATCTATCTATGTAAACCACAAATATCTCGGTAATAACACAGTATACCCGGTTGTAACAATGCAGCAATGTACATGTAGACCACAGATAACTCATCATTCCACTTGGATCCATTGTATGACACAAGTGTAATGGGAATACACATGCACAATACCCAAAATAATATGTAAAAAATATGAAAATATGTCATACATATATCTACAAACATATACACACACATCACATACATACAGACACACACACACACACACACACACACACACAGATATATATATATATATATATATATATATATATATATATATATATATATATATATATATATATGGGTCTACTTCAAATTATCAAATGAACACTTCATTGAATCCCACATCATCAAGATGACATCCCCGAAACTGCAGAACATCGAACACCTAGAACATCGAAAACTAACTGTGGGAAAACAACCATTAACCCAACATAAAAAAAAAAAAAGCAAATCAAACCCACCAATTTGAGAAGCTCTGCCCCCACCCCCATCTAAATATACCAACTCTGAGATTACACTACAGTGAGAAACGGTAAAGTTCACCATGGTGGCCAAGTGTTTTTTTTCCCCATGAAAAGTTTTTGATGTTCGAGTTTTCGATGTTCTGCAGTTTCGGCGATGTTATCTCTCTCTCTCTCTCTCTCTCTCTGTATATATATATATATATATATATATATATATATATATATGTGTGTGTGTGTGTGTGTGTGTGTGTGTGTGTGTATGATAAGACATCAATATAGATATGAACACATCTAAATAAATAAGCCTCCCACATTTATAATGGGTGCAAACCCTAAGCCTAACCATGCCTTTTCCCCCAACCCTAACTCTACACCTTACCTTAAAAATCACCTTCCAGTAACACTGGCACTAATCAGACAAATTTGAGGCTTGTGTAATGGGAAGATGTAGTGTGCAGATTGGGAAAGGAAATGATTTTTCTTTCTCGATTTTTTGTCGGTTCAATATTTAGAGCATTTGATATTATGTACTTTCGATCTTCTTAATGCCATTATTTTATGTTCAACATTAAGTACATTCAATTATACATAATACATTCATAAATATATAATTATTATTATGTAGTCCCAATGCCAGTGATAAAGTCCATGGAAAAATAGGAAAAATAAATACCAAAACCCAAAAGTAATCCATGGAACAGCAGGCAGAAACTCAATGATAATATACCATGATAGGAACTTCACGATAAAAACAGATTACTTTTGGGTTTTGGTAATTATTATTATGTATTTAATATGGAGGATTATGGGTGTGTCTCCACTCATAACCATGTCATTATCTGTTCAAGACATGGATATGAAGAAATTTACTTCAAAAATTTGTTTGCCAGAAGGGAAGAAGGCCATACTGCTATAATACAGCTTCTGACTGGACATAGTATGGGCCAGGAACGCCACATTGTGCCCTCTGTAACTTTACAAGTGTTTTACTGCAGTGTGGGGAGGGTGGGGGTTGTGCAATCACAGTAGCATATTCACTTGTGGAGTGTGCATGTTATGTCCTATGTAATATGATGTAATATGCAGTAATTGTATAGCCATGAGGATGTGTGTTTACAATCACAGCAGCAGATTCCCTTGTGGGGTTTGCATGTTATGTCCTATGTAATATGCAGCAATTGTTTAGCTGTGAGGATGTGTGTTTATAATGACAGCAGCAGATTCACTTGTGGGGTTTGCATGTTATGTCCTATGTAATATGCAGTAATTGTATAGCTGTGAGAATGTGTGTTTATTTAAAGTATACTTTTCACTGAGGAGTGCATTTGTCATGGTCTGCAGCAAGTGTATGGCACAAATATTTAGACATATATATGTAGGATTCTGAAGCTAGATTGGATAGTGCAGTGGTGCAGTGATTTGCACTGTTGCCTCACAGCAAGATTTTCTCTGGTTCGATTCTTGGCTGGGGTGCATTCTGGGAGGAGTCTGCATGTCCTTCCTGCATTCGTGTGGGTTTTCTCTGGGTGCTCTGGTTTCCTCCCACATTGCAAAGACATGTGGCTGGAGCATTTCTCCCTGGGTCTCTGCTGAATATTGAGTTGTTCCAGGTTGGACTTTCCTAGTAAACAAATGTTAAATAAATAAAATATAGCATATTATGCTGATTTTATTATGGCAGACTTGTGCTGTTTATGAATTTTCATTTGTTGAGAAGGATGGCCCTCAGCTGCTTTCTTTGAGTTGACAATCCCTGGTATGCCATCATGACAGACTTGATGCACAATGCCTCACTATGTAACATGTCATGTATGCTGCTGTATTTCCATGCAGAATTCAACAGTGGTAGTTTCTTACTTCCTAGATAGACAAGTTGCTGGATAGTTCTTGCTTCTGGTACACTGCACATTGACAGTAACATATATTGATGTAGTAGTGACACTACAATGTATGTAAGACATTGCTCCTCTAATGATGAAAGTTGTTGATTACTACCTATAATGCTTACCTGCTTTATGTAACTAATTGACTAATATTTACCATCAAATCACATTATTATCTTCATTTGCTGCAAAATCAATGGCAACTTTATCATAGCGAGTGTAATGACAAATAGTACTTATGGTAATAGTTGGATGCTTCTGCAAGTGACCAATACACTGTTAGCCATGCATATGCTGCCTGATGATGTGTACATATCTGTATGTGTCATTTCTAAAGTTCTTAACAATAGCATGCATATTCAGGCACAATGTGACCTGCACATAGTAATACTGCTGCTGGTTTGTCACAGGCCTACTGCATTTGACATTTCACAACGATATCTAGTACTGTTTCACACATGTGTTAGTTATTTAATTCAATTGTTAAATAGTGAGTGGAGTCATGTTTGTAGTTGGCATTCATACTTGACCATGGCTTGATATGGAATAGTTTATCAGGAGTGTACTTTAATAGTTACAGGCCATACCAATGTGAACTTGACTGTACGACATGTGCAAAGTCAGTGGGGATGTGTCTTGCATATATGGGATCTTAGATCTTACTCATAATGTATAGCAACATTTGTGTTACTGGTTATGTTCTTTCACTTTCTGTACCAGACCTATGCACCTCACTTGATTTTTGAATGCACCCTATCTGGATTCATAATGACCTGAAGGGCATGTAAATCATACCTACAAGTGACTATATGACAATAGTCTTGACATGTTTGGCTGCATGCGTGTCATGTAAACAGATTTTGGCACACTACATGTGTATAATGGATGTTTATTTAATGGCTCTGTTTCCTACATATTTGCTCTTCAGGGTTTTGATATGGAAATATAAACCACATTTTTTTATTCAGCTCACCATTCCATGTAAATGACATGCCGAAAATGGTGAACTGAAAATCCATAAGAAACACAACCTTTTTGCATGAGGGCACATCACCAGAAATTCTAATGTAATTTTTAAAACCGCAGTGAAGAAAAGGGGGACAAATTATGAAAAGTGATCCACTGAGTCGCACAGTACAATAAATTGTGGTGAGACTCACTACAATGTTAAATTCTCGCACTAAAGCCACATAGAGAAAGCACCAATGAAACCACGTATCGATGCCACTCTTCAGTACTACCCTGTGTGTCCATAAATGTCAACATAATTATTGTATGGGAGTCATTGCATTCTCTTTGTGAGACAGCACTTCATAGTTAAATTAGGATTCCATAGCAATCGGCTGAGATTCACACAGCCTTTCCTTCATGGCTTGCACATTTGGCTAAAATGTGTCAACTGAGTCTCATACACATTCACTGTCACTAATTACCATGATTTGCTATGCATGGATGTTGCTCTTTCAAGTATGTGTTGCTGTCTTTAGACATCTGTGTATAACTTCTATGGTACATGTGATGTGCTTGTATGTCTGACCACTGAGACAACTGTTGCATTACACTGCTGTACAGTATATTAAGGTGGTAATTTCATGTGCTTACTGCTTTGCATGCAGTTAGCATTCACTGTATGTTTCAGAGGGCACATGAAGAAACTGCTCCCTATAGAAAGAAGATGATGGACAGGATGTGCCCCATCCCTGCCATTTGAGTTGTAGTCTGAGGAGGACAATCTGAGAAGGAAATAGCATCCCTAGATGGTGAAGCCTAGACTATTACATGCTCTAATACCAACAGAACAGACTAGCAATATCATCATTCACTACCACCTGTTGACATGAGAGACAATCTGAGCAAAGTTGTGATACACATCTATCATACTCAGATGCAGATGATGATGCATAACTTTGTATAGCAAATGACCCAAGTCACATGTGACTCAACTGCAGATCACCAAGGAGCTCATCAGTGAGCTTTGGCCTAACCAGGGAGATGCTTCAGGACTATAAGTATAGTCTTTGTGTTCCTTCCACGATTGCCAAAATGTTTAGCTTTCTTGTTACCATGGCACATATTTGTATATATTTCCCCACCTAGCTGTTTTGCTTTCCCCTCCATTTTCCTTATAATGTGCCACAGGCTGTTCCCTAATGTTATCACAGGTTCATAGGTTCATAGGTTCATAGGTTGGTACTAGGCTATCGGCCCTAGGGCCTATACAAGCCTAGACATAACAATTCCATGGCTATTTCTTCCTACAGTATTTACTTTCCTATTCTTTGACATGTTACCACTTGTTGTACATGACAAATACCTGTTACTGCCTGTAACATGACAAGGCATTGTCCTGTGCAGGATATTGAACAGTGTCACTCATCTGTACCACTAGCAGTTGCCTGCTGAAATAATGCTTTGTAGGCTGGAGTCCTCTCTTCTGACATTATGCATTTTAAACATATACTTTGTATGTATCTATTCTGGAAAAGTGCTGTATATCAATGGTGGTTTCCAAAGGTAACTGCAGGAATACATTAGCACCACATATGTATGTCTCTCAGTACTATCTGTGCTGAGGTCCACTATGATCATAGCTGGCCACAGAAGTATACTTTATTCCTGCACACTTGTCTTTGTTAACATTCCTGTCATGTAGACAGTATTTGTATACCTATGGGGTGGCACTACTGCTAGACTGTGGCACATGTCTACCTTTCCTTATAGTGTTTTGCATGCTCTCTGCACACTTATTGTCCTTTCATGCAGTACTGTAATAACAGCATATGTACCTTTGTTGATATCAATGCTTCATGTGGCAGTTTTTCTTCCCTTTCATGATGTGTCTTTGTTAGCCCTCATACACATCAGGGTAATGGCACTACTTTGGTAGTTATGATAATATGTGCAGAAGTGATATGTGTACCATGTACATGCATCTGTCCTGCACCCCTGCATTTGCAAGTATTCTTCTAACTCCTGCATACTGCATCACAGCAGTGTGTTGTGCTTTCCCAAGGACTGCACTGTCTGCAATTCTAGGCATTCTGTCCCATGTCATACATACATGTCAGCTTAACATGACTGTGGGTGTCTGTGGCCCCATTGCCCACTGTTGCATTGCAGTACTGCAAATGATTCTTCACTGTTGCACACATCCTCATGTTTGTATACTCCTTTAGACTTCTACATTTTTTTATACTGCGTACATTATGCATGAGTTACTTCAGCTTTTTGCTTTATTAGTATGTCTACCTGTTGACATTTATCCTTAGACCACAGAATCAGTTTGCAACTTGATGCACTTACATGTATGAATCACTCTTAGTAAGTCCTCCGAAGACCATGTTCTTCTATGAGTGTTGTACCTGTGTATTCATCAACATTACGATGTGCCATTCTGTTTCTGCACATGCATTTCCACATTTTCCTTCCTGCATATGTGCAGGATTCTTTTGTCATATTTTTGCAGATGTAACATCCTTTTCTACAGGTTTGCGTGACAATGCACATGAAGTTATACAAAACTAGTTTTATGGTGTGTAAATGCACCAGTATTGATGGCAC
The DNA here is from genome assembly GCF_019279795.1 of Protopterus annectens. Lineage (NCBI taxonomy): Eukaryota > Metazoa > Chordata > Ceratodontiformes > Protopteridae > Protopterus > Protopterus annectens. Next base: position 564,764,665 of record NC_056744.1, on the reverse strand, counting down.
ATTTGCAGCCCTTGTACAGTACTGTGTTGAGTATTTGATATGAACACGCATGCTTTTCATGTTGTTAGGTGTCAGTTTTACATGCAGTAACCAGATGACTTCAGCACAGGTACCACTGCTTAGCTGATTGCAATAAGTACTTTGTTCTTGTGACTTGTTAATGCACACATTGTCACATGGGTGTGTGACACTCTGTTGCAGATATCACATTACTCCTTATTACCTACCTACATGCTTCACAATGGCTATTGCATATCATATATGTTCTATATACAACCAATCACATTCTTTCATTCACGTCATTGCTTGTCCACATGATACATGTCTGCATGGCATGTGTATATTCTGGTGTGATGTGTGACTGCATGCACTGTTGATCATGGCATAACCAGCTTGAAGAAGTACTTTGTTGTTTTGGCAGGCTACATTTCCAAAGGTAGCTGATACTTGTTTGCACAGCATTCGTAGCACAGTGACACAGGTATGCATCCCCCATGTATATGTCAGGCATATGGAACAGACAACCTCATTTGGGTTGTTTGTACATAGTCTTGTCATGGTCCTGTCTTTGTGGTGCTGGAAGTGCTCATCACCTTCATGATGTTGAGTTACCCTGCTGTGGCCACAGTACACTGACATCACCATATGCTTAATGCATTGAAAAATACATGACAAAAACTGTTGCACATGCTGTATTACTACACGAAAATGTAGCATATCAGGAAATGTGAAGATGAAAAAGTATATTGTACATGCAGCTGGAATGACGATTGTCCACAGATGAAGTGATGTGTTCTGTCATTTCAGTGACATATACATGAAGATTCTTGTGGCTATTTTGTATTTGCCTCTTTGCTGTTACAGGAATATTTTGCTGCTATCCTGACAGGACAGTAGTGAGATTTTTCATGAAGTGCAGGGTTGCACTGTGGCTTAGCGGACAGATGTTTTCATCCTAAGTGTTGGTTTGGTACGTCCAGTCTGATTTCTGTCCCTGAAATCCTATATATGTTTGGATTTCTCTTATTTACAACCCATACCTTGAGTATTCTGACCTGCACAGCTAGGACACAGATACAGATCTGTGTGTCAGTTATATGCTGTCCTTTTTGCACAGGTACTGTTTCTCATATACTCTTAGTCATTTATGATCCTCTTTTAAGATGGTAATACAGTGTACTATGTCAGAGCAATGCTATTGTGTGCATTATTGCATTATTTTACCTTTATTTACATGGTGGACCATGTGTTGGCTGAACCCTTACCATGTTTTGTTAGCATCCTGTGACCCTTCCTATGCTGTGTATATGTTTATTATCTGTGTGTTGCATCCTGCCAGTTCTTCTGATATGTAGTACCCTTTATGTTATGTGTTTCTTCCCAACTCAGTTGTCCTGTATCACTTTCCAATAAGACATGAATCCAAAAGCAGCATATTCTCTCTGAAAAAAATCCACAGCTATCTGACCCTCCCACTGACCTTCCTTTCCCCTCTTACTTCATGTGTATCCCCCATTACTGTAAACCAATTTTTACTGTACCGTCGCCCCCATTCTTTGAGGAGTTTATTTTATGTGTGCTCTCCCTACGTCCTGCACTCCTTATAATGTCTTGGATATGTAATTGCTGAGATGCCAGTGATGTGGCATTTAATGGCACCCCTCCCCCCACCAAATAAAAAAATAACAAAATTGATACTGTAAATGTACTAAACTACCAGGTGGAAGCTGCACCATTAATTATACAACACAACTATGTGGTAGAATATTAACATATTTTTGCGTTTAGTATCTAGCTTTTTTTCATTTTATGTTTATAGTTTGGGTGAACTTTCAGTACTAACTTCTGGATTTTACACCTCTCCTAGGAAAATACTGTTTGCCCTATGTGCTGTTCTGCATTGTTTCTCATTTACATATTACATTGCTCAGTGAGTTTCCTCAATGTACTTGGCACATTCCACAGGATTGCGCTGAGCATTTGGAAACTGGCTTTTTTGTTCTTCTTTTGGCTTTTCCTGGTTATGGGCTGCCACAGCAGAAGTCAGGTCCACTAATGATTGGCAGTAGATTTTTTTTTTATGGGTGCCGAGGTGCCAGCTCAATGCCCAACCTTCAGCGAAGGCATGCCCATTCTACACATGTCTTTCAAATGCCACTTGACCATGGGGAGGACATGCAGACTCCACACAGAAGGCGCTCCAGCCAAGAATCGAACGGGAGAACCTCTTGCTGTGAGGCAACAATGCTACCGCTGTACTACCGTGGCTATTTTCATTGTATTGTTTACACTTCTATCTTGTCCTCTGTTGATATGCCATGTGTGTGCTATACTTCATTATTGTTCCACTAGAAATTCATCAGTGTGGTTATGTAGTCATAATGCCTTTGTGCTTATATCCACCGGCTTTCACTGAAAACAGGCTTTACACAGTCAAAGTATCTCAGTTAACAAATTCTGACAGACAGATAGATAGACAGATAAAACTGTGCATGTTAATTCTATTGATTTTTCTTCACCAAATATTTTAAAATTTACCATTATTACTTTTGTCTTAAGCTTGTAGTACTTTTTAAAAACTTAAAGATTTTCAATTAAAACAAGTGGTATGTATAATTTAAAACATTTAGCATGCTTAGAATTGGGTGATATCTGCACTTTTAAAATAGAAATTAAATGTATTACTAATTACTACTGCCTCAGTTATAAGAAGATAAATTAATATAGATATTTTTATCTAAATCTAACAATTGACATTATGTGCAATGTGGGTCAAATTTATCAAATAACTTTTAATAGTAATTGTATAATAAAAGTTGTCATTATAATGAACTCCAAATTATCCTAAAGAAAAAATGTATATTATCACATAGTAGTATTCTTATATTTTCCAATAACAGGATCGTTTAGGCCAAAATCTGTAATTAACAGATGTCTGTTCAGATCTCATAGCTTCATAGGACCATGTGTTAGTATTAGGCTAGATGCTTTTGCACACATTTTTAAACCTAGCCAATTATCCGGTTTGGTGCTTAAAATTAACTTATCCCTTTGCAATTTAGATTCACCTAATGCTTTACGAGATCTATATTTATTTATTACTCTAGTGATAATAATTGGATAAATAAAAATAAATAAATATTTGGGGGGCGCCCATGCATTGGGATAAAGCATTTTGGAGTTACTTCTGTCCATTAGTAGCTCAGGGAGGAGTCCTAGGTTAAATTTCTCATTTCACATTTCCCATCCATTGATCCAAGTGACAGTAGAATGTGATCAGGGATGAGCTTTGTTTCACATGGATAGAAGATTTTTTCCAGAGCAGTATATCCTCTCTGACATATACTGTCCCTTCAAACCATTCTATTAATGTTACAGAAGAGGTTTAGATATCTGGATCAAGTATTTTTGATACAATTTGACTTGCAGATGTGAAGTAAGTCCATCAGCAATGGGTAAGAGAATGCCTTGTATGCTACACACAGGTCACCTCTTAGCAGTCTGTAAGAGACCGAATATATTAATAGGGCTTTGAGGTAGTCCATGTAGGGCATATTGCTTAGGCATTGTATCCTTTTTGTAAGGTATCTCCGTGGACATTTTAATTGTTGCATGTGTCTGGGCAGATGCATGCAAAAAGGGCATTATACTCAATGACTGGCCTAATGAGGGCTGAGTAAACGGGGATGGCATCCCCCTTCTTGAAGCAATTCCTTTGTCTATGAGATGTGGAATATAGAAATACTTTCATACTGCAGTGGACACATGCTGGTCAAAAGTTAAGCCATTCGCCACATAAGATCTCAAATCCCAAAGTACTGGGTCAGTTCTTAGGGTTGTGTTGTTAATGTGGTAGTTCCCCAGGGGAGATGACTTTGCAAAGCAGACAATAATGCATATTGGCATTCAGCTTTAGTCCATGAGTCTAGCACCAAGTATTTGTTTGGGACAAGCCCCCCTGTCGGATGACAGAGTGTTTTGGGAACTTGATCACTGCTCCTACACTACAGTCATCTGCAAACGTAGTTAGCTGAAGTTCTTTGCTACAGGCTTTTACTTCTGAGAAGTAGATACCAAACAGAAGAGGTCCCAGCACCAAACCCTGGGGAACTTCACTGGTTACTGATTTTTTTGTGGAGGGGTCATCTCCTGGTTTGATCTCCTGCATCTTATGTGTGAGCCAGTTGGCAACCCAGTGGATAGCAAATGGGGGTTATCCTTAGTTTTTTAAGCTTTTCTATTATGCCTGAATGGGGAATTGTGTCAAAAAACTTGGCCAGTTTGAGGTAGGCAGTGTTTACTGTTTTACCTTCATCCATTGCTTTGGTGACCTGTTCAGAAAAAGTCCACCAAGTTCTGAAACATGACTTTCCTTTGACAAATCTAAACTGAGATATGTCCAGTGTTTGGAGGGTCCCTATGTCCTTATTGATTAATTCCACGATAATTAGTTTATGTGGTTTTGCATATGAGGCTGGTTAGACTTATGGGTTTATAATTGCCTGGGTCCACAGAAGGTCCTTCCTTATGCAGAAGAATAACTGTTGCTGATCTCCCTTCACTTGGTAAAAAACCTGTATGGAGGCTAAGGTTGAACAGTGCTGTTAGGGGGTGTGACTATATCACGCATTTCGCTAATTGAGATGCATCCTGGGATATTTCAGGACCGATTGACTGAGTATTTTTCACTTTTGATAGCGCTTTCAGGACTTGGTCTTGTATGATTGTTGCTGGCAAGTCAGAATATTTTTCAAATGTCCCTGTTTTTCAGGGAAGTCCCCGATTTTGACTCAAATGTTACCTCTGTCCCTCTTAATCTTTCCTAAAGCCAGTGACTTTTGGTGAAAAAGTGGTGAATTGCACTTAATAAATAATGACAATAATTAGAGTTATAGACTGAGTTACAGACTTCTTTTACTTCAGAAAGTGTATGTTAATTCATATTATCTTATTTCTGTCAATATCTCAAATTAATACTACTAATATTTTAAAAGTGTCCCTGATTGTCCCTGGTTATTTGTGGATTTGTCCCTGATTCTGTTGAGATTTGTCCCTGATTGGTTGAGAGCTATGCAAGTCAGTCTTAGATATTTTGTTACAGACAGATGGGGGAGGGGTGAAGGAGTGTGATTCAGAGGGGTAAAGTTAGAACTGAAATTAACGGTCAGTAGGTTAGCTATAGCTTCAGCTTCAATGTAGGGAACATTACTTACAATCAGTTCAGTGCATTATTGCATTGAGTTCCTGAAAATATGAGCATAACTAAAAATATGAGCATAACTAAAAAAGGTCTTGTGACTGTCCTTTGCTTGGATGGCAATTTCTGATCTTGAACTTGGCTTTAGTAGATTTAATTAAGTACCTGAATCAGCTGCTTAATTTAATGATGAGAGATGTATTATTCTGTGTATTGCTTTTCTTACTTTTAGCCAATAATCTCTTCCTTTTATTGCAAATCTGTTGATACTAAAGTTCCAAGGGTGGGGGGTGGTATGTCCTTCAATTGTTTCTACAAGGTAAAGATGCATCTATACTACTATTTACATGTTGATACAGTTTAGTGGTATATGTTTTTACATGTTCGGTACACTCAACTGGGTTTGATGGGGATTTAAAGTTTGCCAGTTTATCACTTAGGAGTGTGTGTCTTGGAGAAATTTTTAAAGGCACCAGTGTCCTTGGATTAAAGTTTCACCGGGGGGGGGGGGGGTTTGTGGTATTTCCTTCAGTTGTTTCTACTAGGTACAGCTGGATCTATGCTACTGTTTACATGCCGGCACAGTTTAGTGATATATTTTTCACATATTCAGTAGAGTTAATTGGGTTTGGTGGGGAGTTGAAGCTTGCCAGTGTACCATTTAGGAGTATGCCTCTTGCAGACATTTTTAAAGGTACCAGTGTCTCCAAATCAATTTCCTTTTAAAGGAGATGGCTTTATGTTCAGACCTAACAAGTGATGAAGATATTCAAGAGATGATTCAAGATTTTCCCATATGAGAAAGGACACAATTTCCCCCTTCTGGGTACTCTGACTAATTGTTCCAGGGCATTTATATGGACAAAGTTCAGGAATCTCTGTGCTTGTGCATTAGTGCTTATGCACTAGTGGTGGTATAGGATTCCCAGTCTGTGGTTGATAGTTTAAATTACCTGTGAAAATGGTATTGGATTTAATACTGAGGGACTCTAGTACATGTTGATTGGCATTGTGACTTTCCTGGGTCATAGATAGAATTCTATATTTAGCCAATATGTGACTAGGGATCTTTCTGATGGTGATTTGGACATGAAGAATCTGTAGTGCCTCAAGCTATTTAACCAGCTTTGATGGGAGTCTCTTCAGAATGGAGACTGAGAAACATCCACCATTTTTTTTTTGTGTGTGTGTGTGTGTGTGTGTGTGTGTGTGTGTGTGTGTGTGTGTGTGTGTGTGTGTGTGTGTGTTTGAATGTGTGCATGTGTGATTGGGAGAGACAATACGGAGAGTTGCAGTGCCAATGCAATGCATGGGCCACCACTGGTAATTACTATAGGGAAGTGTTGATTAGCACTATCATTAACAACACACAATTCAGAGACCTGCATATTCGCTGATAATGAGGTCTTTTCTCATTGCCGCGAATCCTGTGTCTGACCATTTTTGTATAAACTGCCCTTCTGGCCACAATAGTTTACAATAGCACAGGAAAAAAAAATTAAATAGTAGCTTTGAGACACTAAAGAAGTGGTTGCTTATCTTTAATATGTATAGGAGATGAAACATTAAATAACACTAAATATTTAGCTTTGGGAAAAAAATCTGATCACACTCTGAAGTAAATAAATAATACAAATTTTACCCCAAATTATGTTAACACATTACAGAGAAATATGTTAATAATCATTTCTGGCTTCTGTTTCGTAACACCAAAATAGTTACTTTCCTTATTATAAATTTTTCCAATTCTCTTGAGAATAGAAAATGCTTTGTGAATATATTTCCAAGTATTTTTTCCAACCTAAAAGCTACCATCTTTTTATCTGAATATAATATTATGGTCATAACCATGACAATAAAATTTGGAGAGTTTGATTTCTGTAATTCTAGTAAGAATTTAGTATAAATAATGTTTGTGTCTTTCGGCTTTTTCCCGGTTAGGGGTCGCCACAGCGGAACTCCAATAATATAAGTGATAATTTATTTTTATAACTGAACTACTCTTCTTCCGGCTTTTCCTGGTTAGGGGTCACCATAGCAGAACTCTGGTCCGCTAATGATTGGCAGTCAATTTTTACAGTGCCAAGTTGCCAGCCTGATGCCCAACTTTCAAAGAAGGCACACCCATTCACACATGCACCTACCTGCATGTCTTTAAACATCATTCAACCATGGGAAGAGCATGCAGGCTCCACACAGAAGGTGCTCCAGCCGGGAATGGAATGGGAGAACCTCTTGTTGTGAGTCGACAGTGATAACTGCTGCACCACCGCGGCCACAACTGAACTACAATTGGATTAATTATTGTTTCTTTCAATAATATAGATTTTATGTAGTTCAGCAATGTTGAATTGGCGTTTTATTTTAGTCATATTTTATGCCATTGTAGATATAAACTGTCTAATGTTTTGAACTAATAATCAATCTTCAGACTCTAGTGCCTACTTATGAGAAATATTTGCTAATGATAAAGTTTTGATTCTTTTTAGACAATTAAACCAGTAGATAAACCATTAATCCTTAAAGCCATCATTTTTTACATTACAGCCTTTGCTAAATTCTAGTGGACATTGGCTCCAGATAATTGTCACTGTTAAAGTGACACCCTGACCCCATGTGCAAAAATGAGAATGGGGTTTTGGATGGATGGATATGCACGGGGATTCTGAAATCTTGGCCACATTGTGATAAGCAATTTTGGGTGAGGAGCACCACACACGATTTTTGCGAATCATAGATGCATGTAAGGTGAGTGATGAATGCTGAACAGCAGAGCTGACTGCAGTATATACTCATGGATGTATGAGTAGATGGTAATTGAACAACAGTATTAAAATGAGGGGCAATGCATACATAAATAAGATAAATCAAGATGGCAAAGTTATTAAGAAATATTTAAAATATGCAGTGCGCTGGTCTAACACCAGTGCTGTTGAACACAGCTAAATCCTCATTTTCATGGTACCAAACCATAGAAATATGTTAAGGGTTGTCATAGCATTAGTTAATGTGTATATGCAAGAAGCTGTTATTGCCACTTAGATATGGAGGTGTGCATCATCACTTTCAGAGGCACTGTACCATCTGACCATGTTTAACATTTCATGGACTCACAGTACAGACATTGTGGACTGGTACAGTGTGAACAGAGACAGCATGCTGGACCTAGTAGATATGTGTCAGACTCATTTGCAAGTTTGTGGAAGTCATGGATTAGCCATCCTAGTTGGGTTCTGTTATGTAAGATTGAATGTACTTAATGCTGAACTGAAAACATCAATGAAATATGTGTGAACAATGCATAATTTCAAACAAACCAAATATCAAAATAAAAATATCTACAAAGGAAACTATTTTCTCTTCCCATCTGAACCCTAAAACCATCCATAACACTAGGGTGTATATTACATTATCGAACATTTAGGTGATCGAACACCTAAACGTCAACCCGTAAATGTCAAACTCTGGCAATTGCGAACGGCCATTTATGCAAATTTTTTACCTGAGAAAAAAATCGCTTGGCCGTCATTGGTAATTTGCCCTTTTCCCCATTGTAGAGCAATCTCGGAGTTGGTATATTTAGTTAGGGGTGCATGGGGGCACAACCCCCCATGTCAGGGGTGTGGGGGCAAAGCCCCCCCCACTTGATTAGTGTTTAAAGGTTTGTTTTGTTTCCTACGACCAAGTGAATTTTTCCCAGGGAAAAATTTTGCGTAAATAGCCGTTCACGGTTTTAAGGGTTCGACATTTATGGGTCGATGTTTAGGTGTTCGATCACCTTAATGTTCAATCACGTAATATAGACCCTAACACTAGCCTAAAATTCGTCTGGATAGTGGCAATGTTATGGGAAGGTTTTTATTAATTTAAAGAGTAGGGTTATAGAGGGGGGAACCCCACTTAGTAATCTTAGTGATAGGTGCAAACCCTAACCCTAACACTGCCCCTTCCCCCAACCCTAACCCTACATCTTACCTTAATAAATACCTTCTCATAACAGTACCACTACACCAGACATACCTGGATATACAAACACACACTAATAACACTACATCTGTTCCCTTCCCTAATTTTTACCCTAACCCTACCCTAACCCTAAAATCCACATACTTGCACACAAACAAACAATACTTATCCTTCAACTATCCCTGACCATAACCCTAACTCACTATCACACTCACAAGCCCTCCAACACCCTTCCAAACCCACTCTCTTGTCTCAATGAAACACACCACTGGCATTTAAACCACTCTGCTATTTGTGCCATTGACATTTAACAACACTCCCTGCATTTGTTGGCCAGACACTCAACATAATGCAAGACGCCCCCTAGTGGATACCAGGGAATGTGTGACTTTACATATGCTAGCTACAGGGACTTTTCAGAACTGGGGACATAATGGAGATTTTTTTTGAGCACTTCCCTTATGACTACTCCATCCCTGGGATTCATTAACAGCTATACTAAATATACACTGTTCTGAGTGAACAGACAACACAAACACAACTCAGACCTTCTTCTTCCTAATTTTAATTTTCCTGCTAATTCTTTTGCAGCTTTTAAGACTGAAAGGGATTCGTGATTCATAAAGGTTATTACACAGTGTAGACTACATGTATACTTAGTATAATCTTTCTGGGTGATTAGAAAGCAGAAAAAATGCAGTAGGAATGGTCTTGAATACAGATTGTGTGTACACTTAGTGTAGGTGTTATCGAATCTGGTCCCATGTGTTTCTCAGTGCCATGTTGTGGAGAGTGGGGAGACATATGTGGTTTCCATGGGTCTACCTGAGAAGACCGACAAGCCAAAACAATGACAATGAGATGACCGACACCAGAAGACCGACAAAGAAAATACACAACAGGTTGAAATCCCGATGCTGAAAACACCAACATGCAAAACATGTGCTTGCATTTGAGCGCGACTGTGTAAGTGTGCGATAGTGATAGACTTTAGGTCTATGGTGCGGGTAAGGTAAGTGTGCAATAGTGACAGACTTTAGGGTTAGGGTGCAGGTAAGGTAAGTCTGTAATAGTGATGGACATTAGGGTTAGGGTGCAGGTAAGGTAAGTGTACGATAGTGACAGACCTTAGGGTTAGGGTTTGGGTTAAGGTTAGTGCACAGATAGTTGTGTATGTAAGGTTTAGTGTAGGTTTAGAAGGTTTTTGGTGTGCTTGTGTTGTGTGTGTGTTTTTCGGAACAGCAATTTTTTTTTTTGTTTTGTTAACTCTCAGGATTGTGCTTTTTCAGGCATGTGAACTTTCGTGTTTTTGCACTTTGGTTCTTGTGGTGTCAGTGATCTCGTTGTCGGTCTTGTGAGCTGTTGGTTTACTGTAGTAGACCCGGTTTCCATATATCACAGAGGAGATACCAAACATGTTGCAGGAATTCTGTGATACAGCCCATTTCCTTGCAGTACTGTGGGCCATAGACTACACCTCCCCTGAAATTAAGGCCCCACATGAGGACCAGGAAAGAAGTTATGTTAACCATAAAGACTATCACTCCATTAATTGCTGGTGTTCTGTACTCATATGGTATAATTTGCAATGTGTTAGTGGGCCACCAAGACAGTTATCATGACCCCAAATATGGCACACGTGACCTCTACCAATGGTTTGTAAGGGCAGACTACCCCCAGTGGGGCATCTTATTTGTGATGCCAGATATACCATGGGGTCCTGATTGGTGACACCAATTAGAAATCCACAACAAAACAGATCAGGTTTACAACTATGCCCTCTCACAAACCAGGGTTACTGTGAGTGTGTGTTCAGGCTGCTGAAGGCATGCTTTCACTGTCTGGATATGTCAGGTGATGCCCTGCAGTATGACCTTCCCACATGTGCTAAAATATTTTTAGTATGTTCAGTTCTAGACAATCTCATACTTAGAAGGCAGTTACAGGAAGGAGGCAATTACAAAAAGAGCAGTCCCCAACAAATAAGGCAGTAGAGACTGAGCCAGATGAGAAGTCAATGGGAATAAGCTAGACACAAGTGAATGCAGCGTGCATTGGCACTGGTATTGAGGCAGTGGCTTGTGCACAGCTTTGCCCAGAGCACAGTCCATACACGACAGTAAAAGTGATGCATGCAAACCCAACAGCCAGCTGTGTTTACTCATACATACTGCAGCAGACAAGTAAAAACGTACAGTGTAGAGCACCAGTATCATCATTTGCACTAGTGGGAGTAGGAGCATAAATGTGCAATGTCTTCCACAGGGAAATGTGTGAGTGCTGTTGACAATGAAAAGTTAGAATGCACTGTGTGTATGAAATGGGCTGGGGGTATTATTGAAGTGGGTTTGTTGAATGGCCACTTTCAGTGGGTGTCTGAGCGTGGATGATGTATTGAAGGCTGTGGTGGTGATGGTAATGTGTGTGAGTGAGTGTGTGTGTGTGTGTGTGTGTGTGTGTGTGTGTGTGTGTGTGTGTGTGTGTGTGTGTGTGTGTGTGTGTGTGTGCGTGTGTGTGCATGTGTGTATACAGTTGTTGCAGCACTACAGTTTGATCTACAGGGACAGGTCAAGAACATGCATGGTGCCAAGTCAAGCAATCCATGTGCACCACCTCAGGTGAGAACTGCCTCTACCAGTAGATGCTAAATACTAAATAACATCTAATTTATTATAGAGAAAGAAATCTAGAATAAGTTAAAATACATCACACTTTTGCCAATACTGAGATTTTGTTCAGACTCAATCTAAAACATGTATTCCAGTTTAAGATGATGGGGGAATTTAATAAAGCCTACATTAACTTATTTGCCATGCAGGCATAGTGACACACTGCTTACACAGAGGGGTGTGCATGAGTGTGCGAACACAGAAGTGTCTGTGGCATGGAAATCACCTGATAAACTGGTGAAATGTTTGCAAATGAGGCTGGTAGAGGGATCCAGTAAGCAGATAGGCAGTCGTGCAGACCCGTGTTGGTACTCGTAACATACACAGACAAATTCCATGTACAGGATGCGCAAATGACACCAGGGGCTGTAAAAGTGTACTGACAGTGGCAGAAATATCATAAACTAATCACTGTGTGTCCAAAACCATATGGAAAAATAATGTAAAATATATAATTATTTTAATAACCTGGGTATGTTTGCATGGTGTGCCGCAGTGCACAAACATGCCCTTATGGAAAAAAATATAAAAATATTGTAAAAAACAGAATTTGTGAGTTTGTAACAGTAACACATTATAGGACACTGTGTGGAGTATGTACCAATGTTAGACTGCTGTGTTTACTAATGAGGCAGGGCCTGAAACTATATAGTTTTTCGGTACTGTTCATGGAACTGTACGCAAATGACTGAATAGCACAAATGGGTATCTGTGTCTGCAGATCCCATCTGTGTAGGCAGAGAACTGTGTTGGTCTCCACAGAAGAGGTAGCTGACATCAAAAGGGGGATATGTCCACTAACTTTTAAGCTCATTGGAGCTCAGTGGCCCCTGTTTCCATGCTGAGCTACTGAGCTGACCGGGGGGCATGTACACTGACTGCTAAGCTGTGTTTATGTTTGAGGCATGTGTTTTATCATCTTTGCACATGTTTGTGAGGTGCACTGCCATGCTGAGCATGACCTTCCATGGGGGTGTGTCTACTGACTGCTAGGCTTTGTTTATCTTTCCGGATTGGGTTTGTGCGGCATGCCATAGTGCTCAGAAAGGAAGGCTGTCACAAAAGAAAAAAAAAAAAAATTGGCTGAGAAAGGCAATTATATATTAATTACTGATGAGCCCTCTTTCACTTAAACTAAAGCCATTAAACCCTTTAATGATGTACTTGGCAGGTGAAATGCATCATAGGTAGTCAACCACACAGGCTACCTTACAGCATAGCACTATAAAGGTTGCATACACCCTACAATCTGATTTTCCCCCATGCTTTGCACCCTTGGAGTACAGACTTAGGATTCTTAATAGAGAGAACTCTAGTGGCTGCTGCAGGTCTGCTACATATGTATGTGCTAAATGCTGAGATCAGTGCAGCTGCTACTGCTGCTGACCATAGGCCTAGACTGAGAAGGTGAAGAGTGTTCAGGCCCAAGGTAACCTACCAGGAGCTACATGAGCTAGAGATTGTAGAGTGCTAGAGGGTGGACAGGAACATACTGCGACAACTGACTGAGCCCTGCAGACCTCAACTCTGACCCAGAGCCAACAGAGGGGAACCCATCCCACTGGAAATAAAGATATGTGTAGCCCTTAGGATACTAGCGACACATAAGCATGACAAATATGTCCTGGCCTTGGCCAAGAGACAATGCATAGTTCATGCAATGACAACCTAGGGTACTAGGGACTGACACCTTACTCTGACTCACATACATATTAGTAAATATTATGCCAGCCATAGACCAACTGGGGACATAATGGGGTCTCATGGGCATCTGCTTCCAAGGTACTGCACCAATTCCTGGATGCCATCCTACCACATGCCAGTGAGCACATTTATTTTCCCCACACCCTCAAGGAGAGGGCCAGCAGCATGTGACTCTCCTACCTTGCAGCACATTACCCTGAGGTACTGGGTGCTATAGATTGCACTCATGTACACATCAAGGCACCACCCAGTGAAGAGGGTAGACTCTACGTCAACTGCAAGGGGTATCACTCAACCACAAGGGGTACCACTCCATCAACAAACCAGGTCATGTACAATGCCCAGGACATTATCATGAATGTGTGTGCTGGCAGCCCTGGCAGTTATCATGACTCCCATATCCAGCACATATCACAACTGTACCAGATTTTTTTTTTGGGGGGGGGGGACATCCCACATAGCCATTTACTTGGGGATGCTGGCTATGCATTGGAACTGTGTATGATGATACCCATTAAAAATGCACATCCACCCACCGAAGAATGCCATAATGAGGCACATGCACAAACTAGGAACATCATAGTGGGTGTGTTTGTGCTATTGAAGTCATGGTTCTGGTGCCTCAGTATATCTGGTGGAGCCCTGCAGTACTCTCCAGCCATATGTGCACAGATGTTCACAGTATGTGCCATGCTATACAATATGATCCTGTGGAAGCAGCAGCAGGATCAGCATAGGGAAGGGATACATAGCCTCCCCCACCAGTGCCTAAGTCACTACAGCTGCACTCACAGGGGGACTCAGAGGAGGAACCCACTGAGGCTGTCCCTGTAGGCAGACATAAGCATGACAAATATGTCCTGGCCTTGGCCAAGAGACAATGCATAGTTCATGCACTGACAACCTAGGGTACTAGGGACTGACACCTTACTCTGACTCACATACATATTAGTAAATATGATGCCAGCCAGACCACACAACCTGTACCTCACCATGTATTGGCTGTGGACTTCTTGCATCAGACAGAGTTAGCCCCAAACTACAAGTCTGTCAACTGATTCATTCACAAGGTAAGTCACTCTCCTATACACCACTTGTAAGGGGTACCAAGCAGTATCACTCTGCAGGCCACGCATACTGTCTAACACAAGACCACTTTGCATACTCCACAAGTACTGTGCCTGCGAACAGACATAACCTGTGGTATTTGTGATAAGTACTGTGAGCTGTAGTGTGTAATACTACATAGGTAGGTGTTCTAATCTCACATCATCCAATTCTTTGTGTGTATCACTATATCCCCTCACAGCAGTATGGACATGCCCATATGGGCTATCTCCATGCAATTGTATGCATTTTATGGCCCTGCGATTGGCTGCTGCCCTCTAAATTCCCACCTCTACAAGGCCTAATGATGTCATCCACCTTAAGAGCACTGGCTGACAATGCAACAGGTACACTCTGTGGCACATGCAATAAGTACTACAAACTGCATTGTGTACTACTAGATAAATAGAGGTTTTAATCTCATATCATCCAACTTGTCTGTGTAAATATATCTCCATGCAGCACTTCACACACCTGTATGGGCTATCTCAGTGCAATAGTTATGCATTTTATGCTCAGTAACTAGCTGCTGAACTCAACAGTGGCCTCCTTTACAAGGCTTGCTGATGTCATCCACCTTAAGAGTGCTGGCTGACAGTGCAATGCCAGCTAAACAGCATGGTACATGCAATATGTACTGCAAGCTGCAGTGTGTAACAATAGATAGGTAGGGGTTCTATTCTCACATCATCCGACGTGTGTGTGTGTGTGTGTGTGTGTGTGTGTGTGTGTGTGTGTGTGTGTGTGTGTGTGTGTGTGTGTGTATCTCTTTGTGACACTACAGACATGCTCATCTGGCTTATCTCTTGTGCACTGGTTATGCATTTTAAGGCCCTGTGACTAGCTGCTGGCCTCAACAGTGGCCTCATTTACAAAGCCTGCTGATGTCATCCACTTAAGAGCACTGGCTGACACTCTATCAGATAAGCACCTAGGGACTCATGCACATATATTGGCATACCATGCTGACATCATATTTCCACTGTGATGCCTTGCCATCCTGTGCTGCTTTATTGCCACCATGTGTCCATAGTTGAACCACTCAGAATCCTGGGACACAAACATACACAGGTCCATGATACACTTGTCAGTCTGTAACACTACCTCCAGTGTACCATCAGGCAACAAAGATACACAAAGTTTGATGTGTACTCAAGACACATGCCAGCATACAGTACCTGTCTTGGCCCACAACAACTGTCATGTCATAACACTACTGTAATACACAAACATATGTAAAGTAATATAGTCACCCTGTGCATCAGACACATTTAAGGTTCTTGCATTGATGGCATGGATAGCAGGGATGTCGCACAGGTATCATCACATGCACAGGGTGTAGTGTGGGGTGCCAGTGGCTTAGGCTGTGCCCAACAGGTAACAGCATGTGTGTGAGTCTGGAATGGGTGCTGGTTAGATGGGCCATGGAGAGATGCAGTGTGTGTCTGTTGGTGATCTGCATGTGACAGTGAAGTTGGAGTGTGTCTGTGTACACAGTCAAGCCCAGTGCTAGCCCTACACATGTGTATGATGGACAGCTGTTGACAGTACATGGCAGAGTGGACAGTTCACTGTCTCTGGCCATAAACACGGGAACTGGCTTTACCAGGAGTAGAATGGGCACCACCATAGCCAATGTCAGAAGAAGTGTATGTATCTGATGGTGACTGCAGGGCCTGAGTCCCCAATGGGACAACCCAGGACCATGTGCTCAAGGCCTGCTTTGTAATGGTGTGGACAGCACACTTCCCTCTGTAGTGCTGGAGGTACTACCACTACAAGACTGTGAGTGTCATGGCCACATGGACTCTCAGCAGATGGTGTTGCTGGTCTATGTTCATGTGTCCGATGCCCATCTCCAACCAGATGTTCCAGCACAGACAACGTACAATTAAGGACAAACACTTTCTCAGCCCACTGTCTGACCACTACATCATTCAAACATTCTGGGGCATCACCCATGTGGTGGAGGCAGTCATGGTTGTCAGACTGTACTACATCCATAACCATAAACATCCATCTGGTGTTGCATTTTGTATGTGCCTCCATGACAGCCCAAAAAATGTGGTGAGTGACCCATGATGTGACACCTGCAACAGGTAGTGAATGGGCAGCAATCTTCCTTCAAGTACCCCTGTCAATCTGCCTATGTAGGACCTCGCTAGCTTTCTGGTTGTGGCCAGTATCTACACTCACTGACGCCATAGTTCTCACACTGTCCTGTACTATGTCACCACCCTCTGACTGTCCAATATCTGTGGCCACTGGTGACTGGGTATGTGTGGGCATACTGACTGTGTGTGTGGAGACAATGGGGGCAGAAGAGGGATGTCAACTTCTGGGAGAGATTCAGCCCCTGACAACCCCACCTATGTCTCTCTATGGCCACCATCATCATCAGAGTGCGAAGAGACACTGACATCAGGTTGTGAGGGGGACAAACTGCAATAATGAGACACTGACATCAGGTTGTGAGGGGGACAGACTCCAACCCCCCTTTTCACCTGTGAGAAGCCAGACAAAAGCAGTACATTACCAACTGCACTATTATGTGTGGTAATCGACACAGACTCATACAGATGAGGATCTGCAACTGCATTACATTTCCCACATCTTCTCATCTCTGGTCCCATGCACAACATACAAACGCACAACAACATACACAGACAACTCAGCCCCTATATAACATGTATGTCACCTACTTCTGGTTAATGTTGCCAGTACAATACTGTGAGGTATGCAATATGGCAGTGTATGGTGATAGAACTACACGTAAAACCCAGTATACCTATCTTGACAATGATATGCCAGTTGTAGTATCACTGTCTCAGGTGTGTACCATCTCCCTATTGTCCCTATTGTGTGTTGTGTTTGAATGGGCATTTTGGAGTAATTGCCTCATGTATAGCAGGCTGCGTAGTTGCTCATAATTATAAGTGCAAACATGTTGATGTCTGTACAAATACACACCTGACATTCTGTAGGCTATGCACTGGAGTCAACTACTCAGAAATGGAACATACAACTATTCTACTCTGGCTAAGCACAACAGTTGTGCATAAGACAAAATGGCAGCCCATAACTTTCATAGGGTATATATAATTTGTAAAACTATAGTATCACACTTACCAGGTACAGGACCATGGACTCCAGCCACACCTGTTGAACCTATGAAATTGTGAAGGAGAGGTATTGTCAGCAACACCAATTGTTGCAGTGTTACAAGGTAATATGTGTGTATATCCACATGTGCAGTAGCTAATGTGAGATTGTCTATATTGCTGACATTCTGAGTATGTGTGCACAACTGTGGGTAAAATCCAAACCCCTTCCAATGTAGATAGACCTGACCCATAGTACCCATATACTGGTATGTAGACCCTGCCGCAATGACTGATATTGTATTATACTGGTGAACACAGTAAGCTTACCTGGACGCTCCTCTGATGTGGACGCTGTGGCATCCACCTCCAGAATGTATGGCATGATGGATGCCTGAGAACTGTTGGCTAATCCTAGGTTCACCAGGAATTCCTCTGTGGCTGAGAGTGGTTGTTGTGTTGCAAGCCCTCCACTGGTAGTAGCATGATCCCTGGCAACAGCAGCTTCCCTCTGATATGCAACATTGACCATATGTATGGCCCGGTGTCAGACCTGCTTGTAGGTCCTGTCCTGTTGGCCAGTCTGATTAACAGCCCTCACAAAGTTGCCCCACAATGCTGACCACCGTCATGATTGTTGTGATTCGTGGAAAGCAAGGTGTGATGATGGAGTTTGAGGTCATCCAGTATAGCATCATTCTCTGCAGATGAAAATGGTGGATGTCTCCACTGGTACATCGTTCCTGCAAGACAACAAGAGGGGAACACATTACAGGACCAGATACATGGATGTCCACTATGTACAGATCCTACACAGCCATAATGGCCTGCACTATCCATTGCTCCCCTCACACGTCATACCCCACAGTCTGGCAACACACTACATGTGTGGCTATCACCAAGATAGTAGCAATACTGGGTAATGTCTCTGTGTGCAGTGACAGATTCTACTGTATGTCTCTACACCCATCACTGCAGTCTACTGTGGTGTGTCCCCTATGGGCAAATCCCCACTAATATGTCATATGGCCACTGTCAGACAAATAGCAGTGTGCTGTTACAACTATATGGGGACAGTCCAGCAACACCAGTGTGCCACAATGACAGAAACAATGCAAACCTGCTGTAGTATATGTTCCCTGTAAACTTCATACCTCTCAACTATACAGATGTTTGCAGAATGTCAACATGTTTGCCTCATAGATGTGGTCCTTTTTGCACAAACTTGTGGATGTCTGCCAAATGATTGTCCAATCATTGATGGCTGCTGTCAGAAAATTAAAACAGAATCTAACTGTCACATGTCAGATCCCTCAGAAAACATTTATGTCACAATAATATCTGTTGGTCTATTCACATTCTTCCTTTGTATGTTCAATATGTATACTCTGTCACTGAGTTTGGGCCTTTGTCCCCCCATTAATTAATTATAACTTTGTCCTGATTTCTTACTCTAGGAGGTTGAGAGATATGTTAACCATAGCTTTCAGTCAGACAGGGATGAATGCCCACATAACACGGACTTATCCAGAGTACATCGGGGACATTCAGGGACACTTTTACAATGTTATTACTATTTATGTGTGACATTGACAGACTGAGAGGAGATGAATTACAGTACATCATTTGATGTTACAGGAGAATACACCCTTACTTATTGTCACTATGTCTTATGTGTAATCCACTATCTTTCCTATAGCAGCAGATCATTGTAGGAGGGATTGACAGGGACGGAGCAGACATGTATTTCAAATAAAGGACAGTTGAGAGGCATGCCTGTAAGTGTTGGACAGCAGAGTATCACTGACATGTCAATATCAAATACAAGCCTACTGTTTTAATCCCTATTCCCCCTGCCTCCATTATCCCATCTGCATCCCGTTTTATGGGGAAATCTAGTGCATACCTGGTAGACTGACATATTCCTTTTATTGAAGCATTCCTCTGGAAATGCTTTGCACATACGCTGTCTGTGCGAGTAAAACCACATACAGACCTGCTCTCCACAAGAAGTTAACGTAAATCAAGCACCCAAAACGAAGTCCAGTAGATGTCACCAAATAAATCCAAGAGAATGAGAATCACGAACACTTTTATTAAACAGTAGGTTAAAGCGCTTTTCGTCAACCAAGTAGGTAGACTTCCTCAGAACTAAAATGTAAAATATACAGTCAGCTTAAATAACCATGTACATCAACAGCTGACAGTGGTAAAATTCAATCACCTATAATCAGCTCTTAAAGACATATTCTCCAATTGTAGTAAAAGTACAACGAAGCCTTAATAGTTATAATTATAATACTGTGTAAGTGCCTTAAAATTTTAAAATGTTACACATATTCTTTTGCAATTCAAAAAACAACCCTAAAAATAATAAAAAATATGTAAAAAAATAATGTAAAAAATAATAAATACGAATACAAATGGTAATAATGTTGAATGTAGTGCTTAAATGTACTTCAAAGTTTGAAACTGCCATTACAAAGCTGAAAGTCCTAACGTCTTAAACTCTTCAGCTTCAGCACACAACTAATTGAACACAGGTCATTAAGACCTGGAAAAGAATAAGAATTCAATTTTATCTGCCATTTCAGTTCTTTCTCTTCAAGTAACAAATGCAAAGGGGCTCCTTGGTGGTTGTCCAAAATTTGATCTATAACTATAAATTTAAACTGGTGGTCCTTAAACAGGGAAATATGTTTTGCTAATGCATTCTCCTGTTTATTTTTCTTTATGGCATAAAGATGCTTGTAAACTCGGTCCTGGAGTCTACGTTCAGTCTTACCTACGTAGAATCCAGGACATTGCTGACAAAGTGCTAGGTAAACTACCATACGGGAGTTGCAATTAGTTCTGTTTCAATTTGTATAATTTTCCATTAATGTTAAATTTATTACTTTCAAGAATACTACTACACCTATTACAGCTCTGACATTTAAAGGTACCAGGAGTTTTAACAAAGTGGACTAGATGTTTTTCCAATAAAATTTTCAAGTTACTTCCTCTCCGAAATGTAATTTCAGGCCGTACCCCCAATTTGTTATAAAGTAACGAGTTAGTTCTAAAAATGTCCCAGTTCTTTTTAATAATGTTAACTGTTACGTAAGTATTAATGTTGAAAGTTAAAATAAGTCTAGGATAGTTTTCCTTTTTAGTAATGGAGTCTGTTGGACAATTATTAGGCACATTAGGAAAAACATTAGATAAACCACTCAGAGTCACTTCTTCATTAGTCACTCCACAAGAAGTTGCTTGCCTTTAGTAAGTAATGCTCATAACAGGTAATTGCCTCTGCACCAGTCTGTGGCTCAGATTTGCAAATTCCATCCAAAACAGCTGAATTGCACTATCATTAGCCAATGACATGGCAACACAGTGGAATATATAAGGCTTTTATGTAGGCCTTGATCCCTTTCTTAGTTTTTGAGATGGACATTAATGAGGTGTAGAGACTACAGCATCGCAGAGGGTAAGTACAAATACTGTCCACTGTAGAGATATATGAAGTATGTCCACAGTTTTGCCTCATATGTTTGGTCAATGTCCCATGACAAATTGGTCATCTGGCAATTCACTTGCAAACATTGTGGGTTGAGGTCAGTAAGGGGAGAGAGACGTGAGTGTCACACTGCATACCAGTCAAAATATGCATGCTAATGCAGTAGCTGCTATTCTATCAACTGACTGTCTTTCTAGGGGCAAACAGTGGAGCATGTCCCTATCTCTGGGACTTTGCCCCCCCTTTATGTATGGTTGTGTCCAGATCCCTTGTTATAGGGGGTTGGGAGGTATGGTCAGTCTGTAGCAGTTACCTTAACATACAGCTGTGTATGCTCCAGGCTGCACTGCTGCTGCAGTCTAGGACACATGGGGGAGTGCGAACACTTTGAAGGCCAGCAAGCTGCATGTGTAACTGTGGCAGCAGTGCCAGCCCTTTCATTACAGCAGAGCCAGGGTCAGGATACCCTTTACAGTCCACTCAAGTCATGTGCTTAAAGTACATCTGTTATGCAACAGTGCCAATAGAAGAGTAGTAGGTGACATATAGCCCTAATTCCACACTTATCGCACAACAGACTTTATTAGAGATACCTTCATGCAGTTACTGGTATAGTTTTGAGTATTTTATTGCACAACAGTTGACATTATGCAGGTGTTTGCAATACAGCTGTAAGTCTACAGTTATTACACTACAGACTTTATTGCATATACTTTATTATGATTAATGCTTTACTCTTCCCTGCTTATGGCACTACAGTTGGCAGTATGCACTTATTGCAGTACAGCTGTAAGTCCACATTCATTGCAATACACTCTTTACTGTATATTCCTAATTGCAGTTAATGCTTTACTCTTTCTTGCTTATTTGACTATAGATAGCAAACTACATCTGCACTCACAACAGCCATGGCACAACATGGCCAAGTAACAGGCATGCACCTTGATGTTGCAAGTCCTCGCCTCTGAGCTGTTGGGCAAGAAGAACACCATTATGCATACCAGTTTAGCAGACATTCAGATTAGATATTAGTGGTACACAGTTAAAAGTGCTTACATACATGTGGGACATCCCCTGCCCAAAATTCTTGGAGCCAGGTGTTCAAGAGATACCCTTTACATCTCTTCAGGTCATTGTAGTGGTGATGACATTGCTCACCTGTGAGGGAGATACCAGTTGCACTGGTGATGTCCCTTGCCAGCCAGTCCCAGGATTCCATCTTGTACTCTGAGCCTTGGTAATCTCCCTGCAGAAGCCGGCCTTCATGGTTTTTAATAAGGAGTCTGACCATGACCCTGGACTCCAGGATGCCCCAATGCTGTGACCAAAAGTGCAAAGTCTCACTGACTTCTGCCATAGTATCCCTCAGAGAAAGAACTCAAACTGATTATGCTGTATTCCTGCCTATTGCGTTTAATATAGCCTGCTTTCCCACACTTACATGCCATTGGACAATATTTGAAAAAGCAGCGGTTTGTTTAGCAGAGCACAAACCAGAGCAGCTGAGCTGAGCAGTGCAAAAACCCAATGACCCATATGCTTAGCAGTGCTTAGCAGTGTGCAAATCAGCCAAGCAGAGCCGAGTAGTGCATAAACATTTTCAGTAGTTATTGTGTTTATGCAGTGCTTAGCATGTATTAGCACATCTTAGCTGAGCGCAGCAGGTCAGGATTTTAAAATAATTTGCATAATTTGTATTTCAAAAGTAAATGCTAACCTGCCCTTCCATGTATTCAAACCCTGCACCTACTCTACATGCAGCTGTAACTCTACCCATTTAGCTACATGGATATCTAGAATTTTGCTGTATCTTTGCATATACCTCTGAGCTACTTTAAGCAGTGCTGAGCACTACACTGTGCCCAGAAAAACTGCTCAGCTACACTTAAACATGACCTTTAAATAACTAATTAAATACATTCAGTTTCTATTTTTAGATATCTGGCAGGTGTCTCAACACTGCTTAGCACTGCTGTGTTCTGCACCACACAAACATGCTTTTTAAAGAACTAAAAAAAAGTACATTACATTGCTAGAATAAAATTGGACAGTGCAGGGTGTGTGTTACTCATCTGTGGACACACTTAGCACCACACTCTCTACACTGATTCAATAACTGTGTTCCACAGCTCCCCTCGGCAATGCACCATTAATTATATTAATGGTGTGCTGCCAAGGGGGGACCATGCATACGTACATGGTAACATTCCATGAAGCCTCTATGCTATGCCTACATAGATTTTATTAAATCAATGGGCATATCTTTCAGTATTCTAATAATAGTTTAAAAATTATTATGAGCAATATCTTTAAGTTTACAGTTCCAATTATGTTTGTAAGAGTCTGACATGGATCAATCTACCTATTGACTTATTTATAGTGTATTTATCAAAAACATGTGGTCCACAGCAGAAAGAAGGTAAATAAAAGTCCAGTAGGTAAAATTCAACGAACAAATTTATTGGATGAAAACCACACAGTAATAAATCCCTCAAGCGCTTTCGCTCAGTGCAATACTGAGCTTTATCAAGATGAACACCATATAACAACTGCTCCTATTTAAATACTTAAAAGTAATCATGTGATCAATTAAATTAAAAAACTAATTGATAAAATATCACCTGTAAGTACTTGGTATTAAAAGGGCTACATATAAAACCAGTTGAATAGCCTTGTCATAATATTTCTTATATATATAAAGGCTCAAAACATAAACTTCTTGCCAAACATTGTTCAACAAAAACAAAAACTAAACATTAAATGGATCATATTGCGATCAAGATAATAAATAAATAATGTGTACTAAATAAATATAAATAAAAAAATAAAAAATAAACGAATAAATAAAAAATACTGAATAAATATAAAAAATCCAAAAAAAAAAAATAAAAAATGTGTGAATCAATTCTTTGATCTTTCTTCAGCTCATACGTGCATCCAGAATGACCAGTACTACAGAAATTTTTTTAGAAGAGGTGAACTTCTTGAAAGAGAGGTTTTACAAAAGAGGTTATCCTGTCACATTGGTCAACACTCTGGCCTTAGAAGTATGTACACATAGGGAAGATAGATATCCACCTTTATTAGGGTCTATCACCACGCTAGTAGATGAGCTGAATACCAACTCCCAAAAGTTTGAGCAGAATGTATACACACACACTTTTTCCAGTAATTCTAGGTGAATAGAGGAAGCAGTACTAAGGTTTTGGCCCGTACTTTCATTACATGAAGGATTAACAGAGATGGTTTCAAAGCAACCCAAATTTGTTAGGCGAAGGGACACTAATTTGAAAGAGTTGTTTGAAAGAAAGCATACAACAGAAACTGTTAACATTAGACGCAAGAAAGGAACTTTTAAGTGTGGAATGTGTAAACAGTGCCCAAACATTCTCAATGGTGACACTTTACATATTCCATCAAGGAAATTTGTATGTCGGGCAAGTGGGTATTTTAACTGTAACACAAAATATGTTGTTTATTTAGGTTTCTGTTTAAAATGCCAAAGCTTCTATGTAGGGAAAACAGAAAGGACATTAAAGAGAAGAATTTATGAACATTTATATGACATCACAAAGAAGAAGGAATCTAATGCTTTTTACAAGCATTCATTGTCCTGTCCCAACATGGAGCTTAGATTTATTGTTTTAGAGCAGCTAACACCGGATGGTAGAGGGGGTGATTGGGAGAGTAAACTGGAATATAAAGAGCTTATATGGCAACTAAGGTTGGACGCTGCAAAATGGCCAGGGCTTAATGACAACATGAATTTGAGCAGTGTTTTGAAATTAAGAAGAGCCAAATTATAATAATATAACATAAAATTGATATATTCACATACTTAATACACTCCCAAAGAATTGATTCACACATTTTTTATTTTTATTTTTTTTTTTTATTTTTTATATTTATTCAGTATTTTTTATTTATTCATTTATTTTTTATTTATATTTATTTAGTACTCATTATTTATTTATTATCCTGATCACAATATGATCCATTTAATGTTTAGTTTTTGTTTTTGTTGAACAATGTTTGGCAAGAAGTTTATGTTTTGAGCCTTTATATATATGAGAAATATTATGACAAAGCTATTCAACTGGTTTTATATGTAGCCCTTTTAATACCAAGTACTTGCAGGTGATATTTTATCAATTAGTTTTTTAATTTAATTGATCACATGATTACTTTTAAGTATTTAAATAGGAGCAGTTGTTATATGATGTTCATCTTGATAAAGCTCAGTATTGCACTGAGCGAAAGCGCTTGAGGGATTTATTACTGTGTGGTTTTCATCCAATTAATTTGTTCATTGAATTTTACCTACTGGACTTTTATTTACCTTCTTTCTGCTGTGGACCACATTTTTTTGGTTTCTTGGCTTCAGTTGGTCGTTTGTGTTCACTTTCTATAGTGTATTTATGTTACTCTCATTACATTTTAGTTTAGATATCCCTTTAAATATTTAGCATATTATCTATACATTCTACAGGTGATTTGAAGTCAGCTGTTTTCTTTTTAAACATCTTTATTGAATTATCACTTGTGACATAGGCAGATTTACATTTATATAAAAGTAATCAAACTGTATTAACAAGTTAAAATTAACAAACCAGCTATTGTCCAAACAACATTATAGAATGCCAACTTTTTACTTTGAAAAATGGAATATTTTTATTTTGTCTAGTAGATTTTATTAATTGCTCATTTGCTAAATAATTAAACATGGTGAAATGGAGTAACCTTGTTTAGCTTTTTTTCATGTTTATTGCTTGAGACTCACATCTTCTTGTTTCAGTATAACACATGATTATATAACACTTTTATTAGCTTTATATAAAAATGTGAACAATGAAATACCTCTAAAAGCCTAAACAGGTCCTGCCAATTTAGGGAATCAAAAGCTTTTTAGATATCTAAATTAAAAACTTCCAAATTAAGAATAGTAACAATAGCATAATAATTTAAAGTCATTATTCTTTTGATGTTATCTTCTATTTCCTTCTAATGTTATGCTGTCTGATCTTCCTCTATTAATAAGGCTGGCAATATACATTTTAATATATTAGACAATATTGATTGAAATATATATATAATCTGTTTTAATAATGAATACACATAAGGTTGGATCTTAATTCTGTTTTAATAATGAGACTGTCGATGTATGTTTCAAACAGAGTGGAATGACATTTTTCATTTTGTATATTAATATGTATATTAATACAGTGCCTATTACATAATTAAATAATTTTGGAAATATTTTGTAAATCTCAGCAACTACTCCATATGTTCTTGTGGCTTTTTCTCATTTATTTCTAAGTTAGTTATATGTTTTGAAAGAATTCTAATGTTTTCCATTGATAATTTATCTGTCATATTCTTATATTATAAAGATGGAAGTAATCTTTTACTTAGATATTTATTTTAAATAGACAATATCCTAATATTATAAATGAAATAAGAATAATCAGTTAGATTCAATAAACCCTACATGGTCCGTTTACAGTGTGTGCACATTGTGCCTTTGCCCACACATGATAACGCACTATTTTGATTTCAGTAAGACACTCTACATGGTGTGTAGAGTTGTGCAAACAAGGTAAACACTGTGGCATGCTAATTACATCATAAGCAGGTAAACTGCATGCTATTCAACTAATACAACATGGTGGAGCTATTCAACAAGCTATAAAGCAACCATGTACAGTCAGTGCTGGTTTTCCCTGCAAATTCCAAAACCTATTGGAATATAGCCACTGAAAGGAGTCTATACAGAAACAATGTCAGGGGCTACTATTGTTTTAATTCATTTGTATGTGCAACAGGCTGAAGTCTATGCTGCTGCTGCTGGGGAGGGTAGCCTAATGGTTAAGGTGTTTGCCTTACAAACACAAGGTGCAGGGTTTGAATCTCACAAGGGATAATTGGCTAGGCTTAAAATGGCTCACAAGGGCAGTTAGCTTAGTACTAACCCATGAACCTATGAACCTAATAGATCATGGCCAAGGAGGAGAATAGTTTGCATCACCTATCACAATTTGCATGACATGGATATTATACAGCACTAGATAGTGGATAGAGACATACTACAGGAACTCTGCTACATCTGTCATCCTCAACTCAGAGCCAGGGCAAACCCAGGGGAACCCATACCAGTGAAGACAAAGGTATGAGTAGCACTTAGAATTTTAGCTACAGGAGCCTCTCAGAGATCAACAGGGGACATGCTGGGGGTGCCACATCACAGGCATCAGCATATGCTCCAACATCCCACTGACCACATATATTTTTCCCATACTCCTGAGGACAGGGCCACAAATATGCAGGAGTTATACCCTGTAGCACACTATGTTGAAGCACTGGGTGCCATAGATTGCACACATATAGAATTTAAGGCACCACCCGGGGAACAGGGAAGGCTCAACATAAATAGGAAGGGCTTCCACTCTATCTGCCATGTCATATGTAATGCTACGGGAATCATCTTGAATGTGTGTGTTGGCAACCCAGGCAGTTACCACGACTCACATATCTGGCACACCTATCAGCTGTATCAGGTTTTCACTGATGGGGATATCCCACAGATTTATTTACTGGAGGATGCAGGTTATGCACTGGAACTCTAGCTGAGGATGCCCATCAGAAATGTACACACACCCACTGAAGAAAGCCATAATGAGGTACATGCTCAGACCAGAAATATCATAAACTGTGTGTGTGTGGACTGCTGAAGTCATGGTTACAGTGCCCAGGTACATCTGGGGGAATCTTGTAGTACAATCCACAGACATGTACTGAAATATTCATCATCTGTGCCATGCTACACAAGATCATCCTGAGAAAGCAGATTCAGCAGGATCAAGAAGGGAAAGGGACACACATCCCACCACCAATGGTAAGGTCACCACAGCCACAAACAGGTGGGGGATCAGAGAGGGAACCTGTAGCTGCTGTGGATGTAGGCAGATATAGGCATGCTCAATATGCCCTTGCATTAGCTAAGAAGCAATGTATAGCACACTCACTCACCACCTAAGAAGTTAAAACCATAATCCTATGACACATAGATATAGCAGCATTGATGCTAGGCAACACTCACAGCCTTTACCTGCCCATGTAATGTCTGTGTACTGCTAGTATCAGACAGAGTCAGCCCTAACTAAAACTGTTGCAACTGCTGGATTTACAAGGTAAGTGTTGAACCCGGAGTGCATTGGGTAATAATATGAATGAATGGCATATCATTGCATGTTGTTACTTGATAATATAACAAGTAAAAGGTGGGTGAGTTGTACAGAAATTACTTTAATATGACAGCGTTGACTTATGTGGCTACATGTGCTGTCTATCAAGTAGTTGGCCTCAGGCATCAAAGATTCACACAGTCATAGTTCTCAAAAGTACTGATGGTCACTGAATGTCCTCCGTTTAGCATCATACTTTTGTACTGGAAAATCATTAAAGAGAGAAGTTAGAAAATAATGAGACACATTTTGGTTTCAGAGTTCACAACCCTCATAAGATCATTAGCAATACTGATGCAAAAAATGTTTGATTCTATCAACTGTCTAACTTTCTAAGACCAAAATATATCAAAGGTTCAATTAGCAAAACATCACAAATGCAGACATACTAAGCACTAAGCCAGCTGTGCACCCTGAGCACCAGACATAAATGTTCTGTATCCCTGAATCCAAAATATAGAAAACAATGATATGGCACAGTTATCATCACTTACACATGGTTTGTGTAGGGGAGGCAGGAAGCCTAGGCTGACACAATAGGTCAGTGAGTGTGTGTTGAGTAAGAAAGAAAAGCAGGCAGACATTTAGATAAAGTAAAAAATGGCCAGTGAGACAAAATGAATTTTAAGCTTTACAGCTGTACCATGCAACTGTATGTGTGTGTCTGTACAGGTCCTCCAGGTGAAACTGGTGTGTGAGTGTCTGCATGAACACAGCCAAGCTCTGTGATAGCTGTAAGTCTTGCTATGTCAGACATAGGTTAGCTGTGCATGGTAGAGGTGGCGGTTTATTGTAGTACCTGACCATGAGAACTGGTTCTGCCAGGATTTGCACTGGCATGTCCATGCCCATGGTAAGATGTGCTGCTGCTACTCGACAAGCTTGCTGCATGAGGACACACAGGACCATGACCTCATGTCCTACCATATCAGAGTGTAGACACCTCAACCACTGATGGAGTAGTGGAAGTAGTGCCACTATGGGACCATGATTGGGTACGGTCACATCAGCTAACAGCAGATGATGTGTCTGACATATGCCCATGAGGATGCTGTCCCCCTCCCAGATGTTCTTTAACAGGCACCACCCATTCCAGTGTGTCATTCATCCAATCCATTGAATCAACAACATGGTGGAGGCAGCCACACATGTCAGCCTGTGCCACATCTACAACCCTAAGCATTTCACTGGAGGACCTATATGACTATGTCTTGCCTCCATGACAGCCTTAAACATACATTGAGTGGGAAGGGAAGACACACTTGGATCAGGTGGAGGATGGACAGCAGGACCCCTCTGAGCACCCCTAACAAACCTCCTGTGTGGCACCTCACCCACAGCTTGGCTATGGCTAGAGTGAGTAGGCACTGAAGCCACATTAACCACACTTCCCAAATTGACCTGTCCAATATCTCTGGGCTCACTGGAATGGGTTGGCATAGGCGCCTACTGGCTGTGTCTGATGGAATTATAGGGGATGGCTGAATGTCAATCTTAGTGTCAGATTCAACATCTGCACCCCCAGTTGTTCCTCTGTTTGGCTACCATCATCATCAGAGTATGCTATCTTGCATCAGGTGGTAAGAGTCCTACACTTCCACTGTCAGGATCACCTGTAATAATAAGCGACAAACACAGAAAGGAAATTAATAGCTAGACTACTATAGTCAAATGTATGCTAACACACTAACAGTGGTGCCACTACTACAGACAGTACAAAAATCCACATAACAGTCCTGACACCCACATCACATATATGTATACAACATATAAATTCTTTGAACTGCTCATCACTAGTGACAAAAAAGATATTTGGCTTACCATGTGTGGTTGATGCTATACTTCCCATGGATGATGGTCCTGGAAGATCTTAATCAAAAGGTAAGAATAACATTATCACAGTTAACAGTAACACAGGGGATTAAAACTTTTTGTTCTTTATATGTCCATTAACAATATGTTTAATAAGGTTGACTTCACACTGTCGAAAGCCGTCAATATCGAAGTTGATATTGCCAGCACCACAACATCGAGAGTGCAGAATATTGTGCAGGTAAATGGAAATCTCCGTAGGAGGAGATTTCCATTTACCTCAATGTAGTGTGATCTCGGATTTGGAATATTTAAGTAGGGGGTTGTGGGGGGTGCAGGGCGCTTGCCCCCCTGCCTATGCTAGTTAGTTTTTATTTT
Source organism: Protopterus annectens (assembly GCF_019279795.1). Classification (NCBI taxonomy): domain Eukaryota; kingdom Metazoa; phylum Chordata; order Ceratodontiformes; family Protopteridae; genus Protopterus; species Protopterus annectens. Next base: position 564,733,991 of record NC_056744.1, on the reverse strand, counting down.
TGTTTGCTTTTTGTTTTTTTAGCTTTATTCGATGTTTTACTACATCAATCACTAGAGGTCGACCTTTAGTGATTCGATGTAGTAAGATTTCGATAAAGTGATATAGATGCATTTAATAAGAACTTGGATGACAAGTCCAGCCTAAGCCCATGTGCAATCAATCAGAATGTGTTGTTAACTGTGGAAATCTACAACCCCCCCCCAAAAAAAAAAATATATTGTTAAACAGAACATAAGCATTGCTGTCAATATTTTACTATACAAGTGTATTTAACAATTGAGATACATAAGCCTACCTGGAAGCTCCTCCTGGCACATATTTGCTCTCCCTGAAACAGTAGCACCAATGTTAAGGAAATGCTGTTCTGTACATTCCTGGGAGCTGTCTGGATCCCTGACAGTGGACAGGAACTCTTCACTTGCTGTTAATGACGGCTCTGTAGCAGGCTTCCCCACTCCCCATCCAATCACTGCATCTACTGTCCTCCATGCAGATGAAATCATGTCAGTGGCCCTATGGCCACCTGATCATATGTCCTGCTGCGGCCACCTACTGCATGCTCATCAACAACTATCTGCTTCAAAATCCGCATTCTGCCTGACATATCACCCTGTCCCCTCTTAAGCAGAAAGGCACCATGTCACCTAAAAGCTTCAACAATGACCTGATTCTCAGGTTCACTGAATGCTGGCTTTCTGGGATTGGGATGCCTGGGTGCCATAGTCCTAGTTGACCTAAAACACAACAGAAGGATAATACACATAGGTATCACCTAACTAAATGTCCTGTTTCCAGATAACATATAAAAGGTAGCATTTCACTACTACCTACTGGAGAAACATAAACCAGTCAATATATTGAACTATATATAAAAGGAATTATGTGGTTGTAACATATTCCAGTCAATATACTGAACTATATAAAAAAGGAATTATGTGGTTGTAACATATTCCATTCGCACACACACAAAGCAAAGTTGGATGCAAAACAAGGAGAGTAACAATAACAACATATCATTGTCTGTGCCAAAGCAGAAATATAACTTTGTTCCCCACCCTCAAAAGAACAGGCAAATGACATATTTTGCTAACAAACCATCAATGATATGTTAAAAGTGCTAACAAATTAACTGTCCCATATGTCTATACATTTAACACAAAACATATTATTTTAGGCTATTGCCAATCATGTGTACCTGTGGCCAGCACTCCCCTAGAGATGCACATAGTCCATCCTAAAAGGCTAACACTCCTGGGTCATTGACAATATACTACATTTTCCATTCAGTGAAATAATAATAGAAAACTGTACACAGAAAAACAGTTATAACATTAGCAGTTGTGATGACAGTTAATAAGGTTGTGCATCTGAAAAATTGAAATGCCCTGGCAAACATGCCCATGCCATTAGTACACTTCTAAGAAATGCATAAAGATAACAGTAGCACTTGCTAATGCAAATATATATATATATTAACAGATTTTTTTAATGACACTTCAACATATGCAGCATATAGATAAAAAAACAGGCATGCCTTTTCAAGGTCATTAGTCTTCTGTGCAGATATAACCCAAAATAATATCATCTTCTCTGTAACCACATAAACAAATGTCCTTACCTTCAGGTTCCATAGCTGCATGGTTCTCTTTTTATGGTGTAGATTCAGGGCTGTGAGCATGGTGAATATGTAAATGAGGTGTGAACTCATTTGAATTGCTGAATCCCAATTACTTGACTCCATGTAACAGATGCATAGTGCCGACACTCCCTCAGTGTCTGTTGCTAATGAAGTTCAACTGTGAAGGATTACTGGTAGAAAGAAGGAAAACACAACAGCAATTCAGACTACCCTACCTTCAGTGGGTGTGTCTCCAAGGTTAGACTGACAAAGTGTAGAAGCAATTCTATCAAGCTTTTAAATGTAAGTAAGCAGCACACATTTCACAGTTTCTGTTCAGTAATGTCCAACCTCCTCTTCATTTCTTGACAACTGCATATTACTGCCATTAAAAATCCTCACACATTTTAAGGACAATGATACAGAATGCCTTACTGACTGCATGTCTCAGAGTACTGCTCAGATAAGACAAAAATGGCAACAAACACAGAGAGATAAGACAAAGGTGCCTTTTTTGCAAGCAATAGCATAAATGGTTGTTTGATCATTCAATGCATTTCATTTGAAATTAATACATATACAAACAACTGTCATGTGTTTGTACTGTGGATAATGTTGCAGTTGGCTGTATGTGGAATGATTTCAGCTCCTTGCTGTAAGGTTGTTTGTGTGGCAAAGAGAGATAAGACACCCTTACTGCATTCTGAAGGTTCATTGAAGTGAGAGTTCAAATCCAGATCTGTGTAAAATATTTCATGTGTGTCATCAAAAGTGTTGTAGGGTTTATTTCATATGTTGCTTTTCTTCACTTCAACTAATTTTCCATTTTTATTTTTTTTTTTGTTTATTTATTTTTTTTTGTGCCAGTGTTTGTATGGTGGGTGGCTTAGAACAAACAAGGAAAATGTAGAAAGGCAATGAATACCAGGTTTAGCTGTGCTAATAGACAGTGTGAAGGTAAAAAAAGATACATTGTTGCAAGTTTTTTTTCTTTCTATTGTGCAATACTATTAAGTGACATTGCATGTCAGTTAGTAAGGTTACTCAGCACCTGCAGCCATCAAAAACCTGCAGACAGGATGCAGGGAGTCAATAATTTAAAACAGATGCATTCTACTAATTCTTCTGGGCATTGTACAAACATACTAAGCCACATTGCACAGTGGTTAATACACAAATTATGCAACTGTCATTTAACTTTTCCTGTGGCAACATGTGTAAGTGTAGGGTTGTAATATAAGTGGTCCTGGGTTCAAATACTGGAAGTGAAACATATTTTTATTGTTGTCACAGTCCAGTTTATAGCAGTGAACAGAAAAGTATAAAAGTGTTAATTCAACATCCCTGTGGCAACAGGTGGAAGGGTACAGCTTCAGACATGGTCTTGGGTTCTAATACAGGGCAATCTAGACACTTTTGCTGTTGTCCATTTCGCATTATATTCAATCCCACTTAAAACACTTTAGATAGTGCAGCTTATATGAATTATATGTATGAAGGATAAGACACCCTTATTGTTTTTTCAGATGTATGACTGAGGGTATACTGTCTACTATATTTCTGCATGTATAATTCTGCTATCTGGACATGGATAACTTTCATACTTAAGATGCATGCACAAATCTATATATAAGAACCTTGTCAGGTAACACACACATGTGGTTAACACCTCAAACTGTCAACTATATTTGTGGATGATTTATGACTATGCCTGAGCAGCACCTTTTCTGTGGCAAAGATAGAAAATCACTACTATGAAAGAAAAGTTTCTGTCCCTTATGCATAGGTTTGAATCCCACACTTTAAAAATCAATTTTATCAGTGAATAAATCCTATTGTATTATTACACATTTAAATATGTGGAAGTGTTCTTATATATTTTTTATTTCATTAATAAGATGGTTCTGAATTAATTTAAAAGCATTTTAACTTTTGCCCTTATAAGGACTTCCTTACATTTTGGCTCTTAATTGACAATCAACTTTCATTGTTCATCAGGGACTATTTAAGTATGGTGTTGATGTATTTTAATTTGTTCTAAAGAAGTCTTGGGTTGCAAGACAAAAGCATGCTTGACTACTGGTTTGGATTATTGTAATAAATCAACGTTTTATCTAATTTGAAGGTTGCTGCAACACTTTCTTCCTACTGTTTCCATAGGAATTGCTTTGTCTGCTCATTGGTTGAAAGTTGGCAAGTTCCTACCTGCTATCTGCTTAACATTGTGCAAATGTGGTTGGCATCATTTCTTGGGTTTGCACACTACCAGTAAAAGTGATAACAGGAACTGGTGGGAAATCATTAATTGCCATTGCTCTAATTTTGGTATTAGACATGTCTGATGGTAGAGGGGAAGCTGCCCAGTTTAGGGCACAGAGGAAGGGTTTTCAGGAGTCCAGGATATTTATTGCACTCCTGGTAAAGGGCCATAGCCAAAAGCTTCTGCAGGAGGACTAGTCTGGGTCCCAGTACAACTCTGAGATATGGAATGGTTTGGCTCAAGCTGTATTCAGTGCTACTGGCAACCCACCCACTGGAGAACAGTGTAGGCATCATTTTAATGACCTACACAGACACAAAAGGGATACCCTCAACCATTGGTTGACTGAGTTTGAAAATGGAGACATTCCACAATTGTGTAAGTATAACAATTAGAGAGCATTTGTAATACTTAGAAGGCTAATATAGGCAAAACTGGTATGCATATTGCTTTTCTTTTATTTTCTTTGCTTTTCACAGATAATGCCGAAATAGAGTTGAATCATCAGGCTCATGCTGAACATCTGGAGAAACTGAGGGAAGCAAGTGGTATTATTGTAGGTTTAAAAGTTAATGATAGATTTTTTGGTATTCAATAAGGTAGTAGCAAAATGAGTATGCATATCCTAACTAAAAAAGCAAGTACGCATGCATAAGTCTGTAGCACAAACCAACTTTAGGAGGCAAGTGTAAGACTGTAGTCAAAGGTTGTGGGTTCAAATAGCACAAGCAGTAATTATAGAATATTGCATTTCCTTTATAATATTACGTAAGTTAAACTCTTTGCAAGTGGCATACATGCCCTGCTGTTAATTGTAATTAGTATACTTGGACCAAGCATATGTGCAATATAGGCATATTGCAAGGATTACTTTAAGCAATCCTTAATTATAGTTTGTAGGTGATAGGATGTGTACTTAAATATAATAGTTCAGATAAAATAGCTGCATAATTGTGATAGCGCACTGTATGTCACATATGATGCCACTAATTTTACCTCTTTTTTTCTCTCACTCCAACAATTATTTCTCTTTTTTTATTCTTTATTATGTGTTGCCAAAATGTCTCCATGTTATCCATCTGTAACAAATCACTAAATGCTTCACAGCACAGAGAGGTAGTGCAGCACAAGTGGGTCAGCCCCCCCCTCTGCTCTACCGGCTCCAGCACCGATGCCCAGCACATCTGGGACCCAACCTGGCAGCACTGTCTCTGCTGCTCCTGTGTCCTCAGGTAACACTGCCCTGGCAGCTGATGCTGTGGTACCCTTGGGAGTAGTGGTGAGGTGGGGATTTTATCACCCACCAGGAGATTCCAGGGTTGGTGTGTAGGGTTGTGTACCACATCATTGGTGTGCACCTACACTCGATGGAGAGGCTGCTGTCCCTCATGGTACATAGGAGGAGAAGATGTCAAGCACTTCACCACCCATTAGAGTAAGGGGACAGTGATGACAGTCCTATGGGTGAGGACTTGATTCTCAATGTTTCCATGTTTGGTGGGCATGAGCTTGCATTGTCCCCTTACTCACCCCAATCATAGTGTCTCCCAAATTTTGTGTCCCTCACCATCCCTGTGTCTTGTCGTGTTTGTCTTGTTTGTTTGTATTTGCTTCTTCACCTATCCAGCTTACCTGACCCAGAATTGCTAATGTCCCTTACCCAGAATTCCTCTGTTACTGAGTTATAAAAACAGACACCTGTCCCACAAAAAAAAAAATATATATCATCCCATACATAGCTCTTCATTTTTCACACAACTTCTTGACACACTTGATTTGGTCCAATTAGTTATACAACATGATTGCATTACTGTCACACCACTTTGTGGAGGTGACAGTCCAAATTCAGCTATTATTCTGTACATAGTATCAGTTTACACTGTTAATAAATGGATGGTTATGATGCTTTCCTATCTCCTTCCTGCACATTTCTGTATTTCTTTCACTTTGTTCTTCCCCCTGCTTGTTCCCCATTTTACCACTTTCCTATCTACCCCATTTTAACACCTATAAGCTGGTCAAAATATAGAATCACACAACACACATAAGTACCAAAAAAAAAAAACAAAACAAAAAAAACAATGAATCCCTTCACTTTTTGGCCGCTACTTTTGCACAGAGTTGGGCAATGCACACCATTGCCAAGCAACAGTAAATGGCTCTTCTTTTTTGTTAACAATGTTTTTATTGATTTTAAAACATATGAATCAATTTTCACAATAAATTATAAAATTGAAATAGAAATACATTAAGAAGCAACACAAACAGTAACAAAAAATATTTACAGAGGTGTCTTCTAAGTAACTAAAACACCAAGTATTCCTGAAGCCATTATTGAAAAAATAAAGCAGTAAAAAAATTCCATATTATTAATATATTTACATTTGTTTGTTCAGCAGTTATTTAAGCTTTATCCATATGTTATAAGAAGTGGTAGCTCTAGTTGTCCTCATTTTAATTGTCAGTAGTTCGTAATGACAGATGTCAGTTGCCATATTTACAAATTCTTTCATTGTAGGAGTTTGCTCGCTTGTCCATTTCTTGGTGATTGTTTTCCTAGCTCTTGAAAGAGGACTCCTTGGTAATGGGTAGTTTACTCTCTTTACACGATCAGGTATCAGTGTATT